>NC_089819.1:5375000-5455000 GCF_029633855.1 Hoplias malabaricus
ATAACAGACAGAGCTTCCATGGTCACCCCACTTTACTGCTGACTCCTTCAGGTCTGCTATCTGACCACTAACAGCACAGTAACTTTCCCGAGTGACCGGAGCAGTCTGGTGCACCAGTCATCACACTACACTATTGTGAATATCTAATAAAAATATATAACATATATAATAATGAGGACATCAAATAATAATAATAATAATTTGATAGTAAATATCTAGCTTCGGTTTTCTCCCACGGTCCAGAAACGTACGTTGGTAGGTGGATTGGCTACTCAAAAGTGTCCGAAGGTGTGAGAATGTGAATGAACATGTGAGTGTGTGTCACACTGTAAAGAACTGGCGCCCCCTCTATGGTGTGTTCCTGCCTTGCGCCCAGTGAATGAACAAATATGTTTTTACTGTTTTTATGTTATTATACTCTCCATTAAGTTCCCTTTGTCTTAACTCAAGCACAAAACAATCTCGATGCATTAGAAAACGAATAAATGAAAATAAAAGTCCATATGGAGAACAATGTGGATATTGCTTTAAACGTTGCCACATTATTTATTTCCCAAAAGAGATTGGGAATCCATGCAACTTTTTTGTTTAGAAATTCTGAGAACGATGTCTTTGAGCTAAAAATATATGCATTGTCTAGAGTGGTCAATTCCATGACATTTGTTATAAAAAAAATATGATAAGCATATGGTGGCCATATTTTGATTTTCTGTTCTCTTTTATCCACGCTGGTAGCCAGAAAGACAGCCCTAGGAATGCTTTGTTTGTATAGTTTTGAACTGATCTTGATTATTTAGAATGACGAGGAGGTTTATTTTTATCTTTTTATAATACTTCACATAATGGGTTCACTCTGAGCTGAGGCTATTAGGCTAGAGCACAGCCTGGTCTTGCTTATTAGAACTGTAGCCTAACAACCCAACAAGGCTTGAGGCATTTGTGTGATGCATTAGACGTACTGTAAGCATGATGCTAATTGTTTTGCTTATTACAGTTGCAATCAATTTATTCAACCCCATTATAAATTAGGTTTAATAGCAAAAATCGTCAGCTGTTTGCAATAAACCACCCAAATACACTACCCAAAGTACTATTTAAATAGCTAAACTCAACTAGCATAGCTATTATAGCTCTTGATTAATTACAACAAGTGTGCTTGAGACAACACCAGACTTGCAGATGTGCCCTCTTATGAAGGATTCTCTCTTCAGGGGGTGGAATAATTCTGAGACTGCAGTAGTCATTAAAAGTGTCATCCTGTGTCTTTTGATGGGTTTTCTGCAAACACAGACTACAGTTTTATATATATATATATATATGTGTGTGTGTGGCATACGGGGAAAAACTGCATGAAACACGAATTTTCAAAGTAGTCTTGCCCAGATTTGCTTTTCACATTTCTCTGTGAACCAGAACTAATTGTTAGGACATTGGTGAGGATGGCACGTGTAATATTCCAAACTCCATGAACGTGTTCATAGCTTGCAAACAAAAGACCCATTGAAAGGAGGCTTTTGTAGGAGAGGATTAGAGTCATGCTTTTATATTATGATGTGTTAGCATCTCAAGGCCTCTCTGGGTATTAATGACGTAGGGATGCTATTTCTTATGAATTTCAGTATTTTTTAAATAATATATATATTTAAAAATATATATAAAAAAAGGAAAAAAAAGAACCCCTGGGTAAAGTGCTTTTAAAAGTCAAAAAGTCCTGTCTGATATAAGAGAGTATGGATGCAAGTGTTATTTGGTGGTTTGGTGTTAGTTTTGTGTGTAGATGCCATAATGGAGGTGGTATTGGGCAGGTTCCTGAAATTAAACGATGAAGTTTGTGTCAAATACATGCTGTTAGTATGAATTGCGTATTTCATGTATCTTGAATGCTTTATTAGAAGCCCCACACTGAGGCTCCACCTTGCTGGCATACAGTTTGACACAGTGTGGACTTTGTATTAGTTTCCTTGAAATCTTATAGTCCATAAGTATGTACAGGTCTTTCTGGTGCCCACATCATATGCCTTGTAATACTGGTAGCACTTTTCATAAAATGGCTATAAAGAAAATTCCACTTTTTCCCCAATGCCAAGTATCGTTAGGTCTCTACAGACCCCAGGTGTGGTACTTGAGAGACCACCATCCAATAGCTTTGAGATGAGCTGGAGTGCTAGAACTAATCATCCAAAATCAATAACCGACCTCACAAATGTTCTTGTGGCTGAAAGCCACCAAAATGCTTACAGCCATGTTCTAGCATCTATGGTAAAGCCTTCCCAGAAAAGCAGAACCCAGTACTGTAGCTGAGAGGGACAGACTACCTATTAATACCTTTCATTTCGGATGACAAGCAGGTGCCTTAAAACTGTGTTTGCTGTGTATTTATCTGACCAGCCCTCTTTTACTCTTTATGATCGAACTCCACCCAAAAGGACCCAGACATGGTCATAAAGCAGGCAGTAAAAATAAAAAACATGGCTGAGCTTTGGCTGTGATGAAGAGTGGTAATTATGCTCTCTGTGTGTGTGGTCAGGTCACCTCTGCAGCTGGCGGTGTGTGTGTGTGTCTCTGAAGGGCACGGCTATGAAGCCACGGGCTTGGGTCAGTCACACACACACAGAGAGAGAGAGAGAGAGAGAGAGAGAGGGAGAGAGAGAGCATAAAAATGATATCATTAGCATGTCTACTTCAAAGCCTTCATCCCTCTATAGTTCACCTTCTATATCTGTCCACCATTCACATATAAACGCATAAACGCACACACACACACACACACACACACACTTTGTAAATTGAAATTATTGAGAGACAGTTCCGATGGACGCAGAAAGAGCCGGCCACTCTGAGTGATGGGAATGTCAGGATTTGCATTTAAATTGGCGCCATTGTGTGTGTGTGTGTGTGTGTCTGTGTTTGTGTCTCTATGTGTGTGTGTATTTTCAGGATGTTAGAAATGTGGCTTCAGACACTGATTACAGAAGCTTCTACTAAACTATAATGAAGCTGAATGTCCCTAATGTCGGTGTGTGTGGGGTGTGTGTTTGTCTGTGTGTGTGTGTGTGTGTGTGTGCGTGCGTGTGTGCGTGCGTGTGTCTCTCTGCAAAAAACCAGACATAAAAGTCTCATTTTCACCCATTATTTTTCTTTCTTTTTCATAATAAAGGTCTCTTCTGTCTGACTCAAAACATTCCCTTATAAGGAAAGAAAACACACATGAGAAGTACATTGTGAATCTTTCCACATGGACAGCATTTCACACACAGCTGCAATCTCCCTCAGTGTGAATACATGTGTGCGCGCACACACACACACACACACACACACTCTTCATCTTTTTAAAGACAAACATGGAAACAAAGCCAATACTGAGAACAATTAAATAAACTGAACAGCCTCAAATGAACTTTCATTCACTCTTAGCCAACCATTAGCGTATACTGTACCAAAAGTTTGTAGACAACTCCTCCAAACTTTGTTCTGAAATGAAGGATATTAAAACGTAGTTTGTTTCTACTTGCTGCATTAATACCTTGTATTCTTCTGGGAAGGCCTTATACAAGATGTTGGAACGCTGCTGTGATGATTTAATGGCAGCCACAAGAGCATTAGTGAAGTCTGGTATTCAGGTTAGATGATTAGTTATGGACCACTCAAACTCATCCCAAAGAAATGAAATCTGCAGTAACTTGTCGTTGTAGAACAAAATGGGTCTTCTGCATTTAACCCATCTGTGGCAGTGAACACACACACACACACTAGTGCACTAGAGGCTGTGAACACATACTAGGAGAGGAGGGCAGCCGTCCCCGGTGCCTGTGGGTTCAGTGCCTTGCTCAAGGACACCTCAGTACTGGATTGAGGGAGGAGGACAGAGCTGTTTTTTACTCCTGCCGCCCAAGATTTTCCTGCCGTTCGTGGGAATCGAACCAACAACCTTTCAGGCCTAAGCCCTCTTCTCTAACCATTAGACCACGGCCACCCAAAGGTACGGTTTCCAGCCCAGCATTGCCTTTAGTTTATGCCTCTAGTTCTAGTGTACCTAGTTGACATTTGGCTTTGGACATGGTCCAGAGCTCATCATTCTACAGAGTTAATACAGTCTGTGTTTATACTATAGTGAATCTCTGTTTCTACAATGGGTGAAACTTAAAGTAGCTTTGCACATGTTGTTATTTTATACAACTTGACTCAGCCAATCAGACTGCAGGACCATTCTATACTTAGGCATGCCCATACTTCATTCATCATTTTCTATCAGCTGCTAGAATACTTTCTCATTCTGAATAATGAAAAGGATTCTGGAAGATAAATATAAAAACAAACACTCCCACTTAAGATGGCCATACTCTAATGCACTGTGCTGGCCTCCTTGTCATATTAACTCATTGATCTATGGATGGATGGTGTGTCCAATGTCTTTTTGAGACCCCCACCAAAGTCCCATGTGGGCTGTCTCCTTGACAACGGCAGGTGCTCAAAGGGTCGACCAAGGGTAGTGTGATCCATTAGCGATAGGAGTGGCCACACCCCCTTCGTCTGGCAGGGTGCATCTGAGACTATTAATCACCATGACAACAAGCCCCCCACAGAGAGACAGAGAGTGATAGTGTGTTGTGTGTGTATGTGTGTGTGTGTGTGAGAGAGAGAGAGAGAGAGTGAGAGAGAGAGACCGCACAGGAGAGCTATAGTAAGAGGAAAAAAAAAATCAAGAGAGAGTGTGAGACCGAACAACTACCAGTTAGATGCAAAAGTTTGGATGCTCCAGGTCAAATTACATTTTGTTGATAATAAGACTGCATCTCAAATGGCTCTCTATACTCTGTAATGCACTACGTAGTTCATGAAACAATACATTCCCCAAAATGGATTACGGCTCTAGGCTGACTGCATCGCTAGCTGCTTGATTTTTACACAATGAAACCCTCTGGTACTTGTTTTTTTCCGTAAAAAATAGTCAATTAAGAAGCTACATCTAATTTAGAACTGTGCTGCTAGATTAAAAAAAAAAAAAAACAGGTAGAGAGAGCACATTACTCCTGTTCTAGTCATACTGCGTCAGCTTTGTCATGTTTTAGAATAGATTTTAAAGTCCTTCTACTTGTATACAAAGCTCTAACAGGTTCAGTACCATTTTACATCAAAGTTTCTTTCATTTTTTTGCCTCTTCACAAGCCCTTAGGCCCTCCACAGCAAGTAATTTAATAAATAAACCTGAGACAAACCCTTGTCCATGCACCATGCGCCCAAATCCTGTACCGCTGGAACAAAGAAAAAGAAACAGAGAGGTATATTTAGTTTATTTAGTTTCATGCCTATAGAGTGCAAATAGGGAGTAGAGGGTCTTTTAAGATTTAGCAAAATATGAAGCATAACTTTTTACTAATTTAAAATCAACTTACAAGTAAAATGCATTCAATTAAGCCAATTAGTTCACTGTACTTATTTTTATTTAGGGCTCCCCAAACTTTTGCACTCGTACACAAAGTTTGTGTAAAATCCGCTACTGATTAAACAACTCGGCTGTCACTAGCTGTCACTAAAATGTTTCAATTTTTGTTGGAGAATAATTGAGGGTTTGGGATCTAGCTGTGCAATAAGCTGTAATTATGACTCTCAGATTCCCTCCTTCATTATGGAGATGGTTTCCTACTCTGGTATAACGGAACTGCTAATGAGGGAGAGTCTGCACCATCACCAGCTGCTTCTGTACAAGCTACGTACAAACATACCCGGTCACCAAATGTGTTTGGACACACCTATAATCAGTTATTTATGCTACATTAACATGCACGGACCACGAGTAGCTCCACGTGAGTCTAAGGCCATCAAACACTTAGCCAAATGTAAGCAGGAAAGGTAAAAAAAAAACTCTCAGTGCATAGCTATGGGTTCCCTCAGGTGATGGAGCATGATTTAATATCTTTGTAATGAGCTGGAGTGAGAACCTGTCACACAACAGTATAATTTGTCCTCAGCTCTTGTGAATGCCCTCAAATTCTAACAGCAATGTTGCAGCATCTAATGTAAAGCTTTTGGATATATAGTGTATGTTTGAGTTTACCTTGGTGCGGCCCTGAATTGGATGAATGAATTGGTCCACGGTGGCTTGGTGGTTAGCACGTTCGCCTCCCAGCGCTGGGATCTTGGGTTCAAGTCCCATCTGGGTGGAGTTTCCATGTTCTCCCTGTGTCTGAGTGGGTTTCCTCCGGGGGCTCCGGTTTCCTCCCACAGTCCAAAAACATGGAGGGTAGGTGAATTGGCTTCTCTAATAACTGTCCTGGTGTGTGAATGAATGTCTGTATGTGTGTGCCCAGATATGGATTGGCGCTCTATCCTGGGTGAAATCCTAGTGCCCGATGCAGTCCTCCAGGTGGACGGTCGTTCCTGGTTGAGAGTATGCTGTGCGCGTTTGGCTGCCGCTTCTCACCAGTGTGTGTGTGTGTGTGAATTGAGCGTTCTGAGCAGTGTAGATAGTAAAGCGTCCTTGGGTGTCTAGAAAGGCGCTCTATAAGTGTAACGAATGAATTAATTAATTTAACTCTAAAGGGTACAATAGGATTCAGGGATTTACAGAAGCTTTGTCATTCGCATCACATGTGGTACATGGGGTGGAACGAAATTGTGGTCTAATATCATAAAGCATAAATATCATAGAAAAGATAAGATAAGATTTCCTCAGGTTCCTGAAACAGAACTTGATGTAGTATAGATCACAAGTTTCAGGGCCTTGTTTTTGTGTTTAATCCCCATTCAGAATGGAAATAAATAAAACAAACTTACTATGTGAGATATATATATATTGCAAAACAATGTGCGAAAACAAAACATGTAAAAGAATAGACAACAAGCAATTTAACATTCACGCATAAAATAAATAAACAAATCTACTGCCACTTGCCATAATAATAATGTAATGTAATTTGTTGATGGTTCCTTGTTGCAGTAGAAGAACTGTGCATTTTATATTTTTTTATCGCAGCTTTGTGACTAAAACAGGGTTTTGTCTGACTGTGTTATTTATTTCAGCATCTTACCAGTGCACATACAAACTCCTGTCCATTTCTTTGTTCCTCCAAAGCACATATGATTAATATAGTAATAAATTGTCCATGACACTAAATTGAGTGTTTCAATTACTTCTTTTATGTGGCTGAATGTTGGTTGGAATGCTGACTGTGATGGATGTGATAGATGGCTGTCTGTGTAGGCAGTGATCAGTAAGGTAGCTCACTAGGAATTGAGATGCACTATGTTTTAACACACATAATAATTATGTACTGTATTTATTTTTAGCATCCCTGGGATGATGGGAGGACATTAGTCTGGAGCCTTGTGTGGCTTCTCTGGAATCCAATTGACAGAGATCCGTTGTAGAGACAGAGAATTTTAATCTCTGAACATGTGTGGCCTGTGAGTTTTACACACACATACACACACGCACAAGCACAGGCTGCTGAACAATGGATTCCAGTGTTCATTTCAGAACCAGTACACACCTAGATACAAAGTTTGAAAAGTTCACTCCTCTATCTGTAACTGAACTTGGTCAGCTACTTTGTAGCTGAGTTGCTGTGGCTCCTAAATATTTCCACTGTTCAATAATAACTCTCACAGTTGATCGTGGAATATCTAGGATGGAAGAAATTTCACCATCTGACTTTGGAATGACACATTCTTTCACATAAACGTTTATAAATGCAGACTGCGTGTATGTGCCTATTTAGCTTATAACCACTTAGTTCAGCCAGTGGCTGAAATTACAAAGTGTTTAATTTTTAAACAGGGCACAGTACAGAGGAGCCAATCATAATCAGACAAGTCTAAAAGGGACAGTAACAAACCCGACCTGTTTAATTCTAAATAGCTATAAGTCAATACATACAAGATAAAAACAAAAAAGTAGAATATGCTTACTGAAGACTTCCACAATCATTCATTTGTTCATTCATTCATTCATTCATTCTATCTTTTCCTTCTCTCTGGCTTCCAGCCAGGCTCTCTTAGGTTCAAAAGCAAGTTTAATAACCCCATCTGCCACAGATCACTGGTCAGAAAGAAAAGCTCTCTTTAACACACACACTGTCTACACACATTCTCGCTCTCTCTCTCTCGCCGTCTGACACACACAGTTCTCCGCTTCATGTCAAATGTCACTTTTCATTTGCTCTGTCTTTTTTTAGGGCCCTTTTGTGCACTGTATTGTGGCAAGGAGCCAGTGGGGGCTCCAGCATTTGCTGGAATGCAGGGAAAATGATTATTTTCTGGGGGGGGGGGGGGTTCTGTTGAAAGCAACGCAACACAAGGCTTTTTACTGCTGACACAACCTGTGTTCGCTGGTTATTATTAAAATATGCATAGAATGTTTTCAGTCTAAACAGATAAGCTGGTGCACAACATTTCTTTCAGACAGTGTTATATCCCAGAGATGCCACAACATTCAGAGTCTAAGACAAATCCAAAGCCCTCTTTATACCTGGCATTAACATGCGTCCTGGCTGATTCAATCAGAAGAGGCCAGCACAAAGTACAGGTGTGAATGGGCTACACCATGTCTCGAGGATGCATTGTAATCCGATCACACAAAAACGCACCCAAAGGTTGTCAGAGATGCATATGACCACATTATTTGTGTTGTGTGAACGGCAAATTGTCTTGAGGCATCTTTGACAGCATCAAGTGAACCACTGACCCAGCCAGAGTTTTGCAGAAAAAAAAAGATACTTAGATTAATGTGTGTCTGTGTTTTAGTGGATGGGACTGTACTCTGACTCAAAGACTGTAATATGCCTCTTGTTAAATACATTTCTCTCACAAGGTTCTAGAATAGTTTCAACTTGTATGTTTGTCAAGTAGACCCTTCAGTGTTTCCTGGGCGTGTTTATTATGTTTCTTTGACCAAAAAAAAAAAAGTTATTTAAGTGTTTTGCAAAATTTCTGTTGTATCCCAATCGTGGGAGCACCAACTCCACCATGCTGCTCCTCCAGAAAACCGATCACAAGTAAGAGAGACCAGTTTAACTAATGCCAGGTGTGGATGGCTATTTGTTTTGGCGTTCATTCATGATTGGATCACCCAAAATGTTTCTTAATGCGAGGTGTGAACAGGGTCTAAGAGTCACAGAACATAACATTTACACTCCCAACAAATCAAAGCCCAAGTTGACTTGCAAGTCTGAGACATTCATTCATTATCTGTAACCCTTATCCAATTCAGGGTCGCCGTGGGTCCAGAGCCTACCTGGAATCATTGGGCGCAAGGCGGGGAATACACCCTGGAGGGGGCGCCAGTCCTTCACAGGGCAACACAGACTCACACACATTCACTCACTCCCACACACACGGACGGACACTTTGGAGTCACCAATCCACCTACCAATGTGTGTTTTTGGACCGTGGGAGGAAACCGGAGCACCCGGAGGAAACCCACGCGGACACAGGGAGAACACACCAACTCCTCACAGACAGTGACCTGGAGTGGGAATCGAACCCACAACCTCCAGGCCCCTGGAGCTGTGTGACTGCGACACTACCTACCGTGCCGCCCTAAGTCTGAGACATGAATCTCTAACGTACGGACTTGGACGTTCATCCCAGTGACTTGTGACTAATGTTAAAAATATATCCAACATTTTCCACATTATGTCACAAAGTCATCATGCTCACTGCCAAGCACTGACTTAAAGGGTGTAAAGCCCCTCTCTAATATGATTTTTTGGAGTAACAGAGCTCCAATTAATGTAGGAAGTGTTGGATTAATAATTACAATAATGATTGTTATTATTATTATTACAATTATTATTAGTAGTAAACAATTCTGAAGAAATATTGGATGAGCAAATGTCCAAAAACTTCTGGCCATATAGTGCACTGTTAGTTTCTTTCACTTTCTGGTATCCATGGTGATCAGCCAGACCACTAACTGAGCTGATTATGAATTATTACCATTTCCTCCCTCCGGAAAACAAGTGACAAATCCAAAAGAATGAACAATACATATTTACGCTTTAATTTATAACATCTGGCTTATGAATCCATTAAAGTTTTCTACAAAAATACACATTTACTGATGAAATTCAGCACCCAGTAGCTTCTGTCGAAAATGTATTCTGAGTCAATAGCTTTTTCCTCTAGGAAACCATGTCAAAATGATTGTCTCTGGAAGTCTAGTGTTTAATACAGATGTGGCAGACAGAGATTAGGTTTAAACCACTGGAGTATACCTTCAAAAAGCTTTTTTTGCTTCTTTTCCCTATCACATCCCTTCTCTACATCATAAGGGTCCTCCATTACCTGAACAGCACAAGCCGGTGTTCTTCTCTAGAGACGCCACATTTGAATACGGCACGGAGGCAATCACATCAAGGCTGCAGCTACATGTCCAATTCACACTATGAATCTTAAACGAGAAAACAAGCAGCACTGCCCCCATAATCTTCAAGGGCTTTCGTCTCACCAAAGGAGCGCATCAACATGCTAAACGGAATGCTGAAATGAGATCAGACTCTTGGTCCTTTGAGACGATAGTCTCTGGTTTTAGAGATCAGACTAAGATCAGACTCCAATAAAATGGGGATTAAACACAATCAGAATCAAATAATACTGATATTAAGACGCCAAGATCAGATTCAGATGATGCTGCCGGTCTGAGCTCACACTCAGAGATCTTTAAAATCAAACTAATATCACACTAGACTTGTTAATTTAATTATCGAAAACTATGATGATACATTTTCATTGGCGACCTATTTTTTAGGTCTTCAGTTGAAGATGGGAACTATGACAAAAATGTTTTACACTTTTCATCAACAAATAAAACCTAAAGGAAAATGCTAAAAGACTGATGAATTACCTGTCATTTCTGATTTGGAAACAGAAAATCGCAAGGAAATATAACATTAAACAGGAGTAAGCTCTGCCTGTTTACTGTTGTCAGGACAAAGCGAGCAGCCTGGAAGACTAGAAAAGAGGAGTTGACTCCCAAAGAATTGATTCTTTGAGCATCTGGGAGTCACTCTTTTCAAAAGCTGCCCAATGATTCATAGACTTGAATCCTTTGGAGTCGACTCAGTCTCGGTTTGCAGTACACTTTGAACTTAAGGTCCAGAAGATATAGGAACAGTTTGAGATCAGACTGGAATTAGATTTAAAAAAATCAGACACAGAAAATAATAGGATCATATAGAATTGAGTATCAGAAGAGTTACCTGACACGAGGGCCGTCACGCAGCGGCTCTCTAATGGTGCGCACAGGGCCAGGCAGTGTGCGGCGGTTAGCAGTGGAGTAATCGGGCTCCAGATCATATGGCTCCTCGTCATCGGGTCCGAGGCTGCGACGGTCATCCTCCAATCCATACGGTTCGGGCTGGAAGCGTTCGGGCTGGGAGCGGTTCAGATCCACAGTGCTGCTGCCCATGGGGACCTGCGGTTGAGCCATGTGCCCATAATCCTCCTTGCGGATGGGGAGGGTGGTGTAGTTGTTCTCCATCCGGTAGCTGCCTGCAGCCATGTAGGGCCTGTAGGGCCGGTAGTTGATGCCGCGGGACAGACTGCCGTAGTTGTCTGCGACATCTCCGTAAGCATCATGCAGGCCAAAGTGACGATACTGGCTCTCCGGTGTCTCGCCGTACGAGTTGTTGTAGTTGTGTCCGTAGGAGCGGGTGAGGGTGGATGTGGCCTGTGGCGTGACGAAGCGATCGCCATTCTTCATGAAGCACCGGTCGATGGAGTCTGTGTAGCTTCCCATAGGAGAGGAACCCTCTGGCATAGGGAGACCGTCTGGTCCCAGTGGAACCTGCCGGACTGTGCGTGTGGTCACTGTCTTGACCATCTTGGTTACCTGAAAAAAAGGAATTAATGAAGAGACGTCAATGTCATGAGCAAATGCCACTTTGCTTCCTAAAGTTACATAATGCTTTTTCTGCAGTGCTGAGCCTAGATTTGTAATGACAATTAATGACATCACAATTATTCTGAAGCTGTAATTTTAAGCTAAAAATATGACCTAATTTTTAAGGTGTCTTTTTCCCTAGAAGAACATTACTGTGACGTTCTAGGCCTGTTAGAGATTTATGGAGATATACAGTATTTCTTAATATATTCTTGAATCTATGTGAGGCTGTTTCATAAAATAACTCTAGCATTAACTTTATACCACTGTCATGGTGACACTGCAGCAATCAGAACTAATCCTAGATGTGCTTCATGTGAATAAACTAATTTCTCAACATATATATTTGTATTTGGAATAGATAGTACACTTGTATTTTGCAGTAAGCCAGACAACAGTTAAAATGTCCAACTGTATCTAAAGACAAATGGTTATGAGTGAGTGGGGCAAAGCACAGCAACACACAGCCATCTTCCTCAAACTGGGACACCACAGAGCAGTGGTGAAATGGAATCAAATACAATGTTGTTAGTAAGTAACTCAGCATTGTTTTTCGTTGTTTTGATTTTGTACTCCAAGGCACTGGATTTGAAATTAAACTATGCCAACTTTTATACGAAATATGTCCATCGTAATTGGTTTAATCATGTAGGAAACGTTGAGGAATCAGTTGTTTCTTGACAAAACTGAGCATGTGGGATACAGTTTTCTAAAGTTGGCATAAAAGAGCCTGAAATGTTACATGGAGCAGTGGCACAGACTGAAGTTCCTTTTAAGAGCAAGGCTGGCAGTGGGTCATGGGGTCATATGCCAGAGAAAATGTTGTCTTTTAAACTACAGTGATTTAACTTTTTTATCACAGAAGACAATGTCATGGTGTGTAAATGCTAATTAACCATACTCATTTTATAGCATTAGCTACAGTAGTAGCACAAACAAGTAACAAGCTAAGCTACCTTCAATTTGCAGACACATTCGAGCAGAGTATAGCAGAGTTACACCACTGAACTCTGGTGCCTTGCCCCGTTGCAGGAAGGAACACTTCCAGTAGTCATTTTTTCCTTGCAGCAATCAGAGTGTACATTTCTACATTCTAATTTATTTAGTAGCATTCAGGCTCATTTTGACGATCATGCCTCCCTCATACACACTCTACTTCTTCTATTAATGTTTTAACACTGCACTGCCATGTCCTGTAGTCACTTTGGTTTGGAACTACGTTGTCTATGCACCTGTACACATTGGCCATCTGGAGAACTCTTACACTGTATCTTGTATTTAATTCTAGTTCACTCTGCTTTGCTTATATCCTTGTATTTGTCTGTATGTATCTTTACACGTATATAGCCCCTTTCTAGGCTTTACAATCCACACTGCTCAGAACGCTCAGAACGCTCAATCCACACACACACTGGTGCAAACGCGCACAGCGTACTCTCAACCAGGAACGACCGTCCACTTGGAGGACTGCATCGGGCACTAGGGTTTAACCCAGGACAGAGTGCCAATCCATATCTGGGCACACACATACAGACATTCATTCACACACCAGGACAGTTATTAGAGAAGCCAATTCACCTACCCTCCATGTTTTTGGACTGTGGGAGGAAACCGGAGCCCCCGGAGGAAACCCACGCAGACACGGGGAGAACATGGAAACTCCACCCAGACGGGACTTGAACCCAAGATCCCAGCGCTGGGAGGCGAACCACTAAGCCACCGTGCCGCCCGAACACACTTATTTTTAATAACATAATAATAACACTTATAGTTATATCTTATCTCATCTTAACTGAGGGTACAAAGCAGTCATGTATATATTGCTGTGGTGATAAGGGTCACTACTAGAAAAAATGAATATTTTGTGGTTTTGGAGGATTTTTGGAGTAGTCAGAAATGAACAAACTGTGGGATTCTTATGTAGTTATGTGTCCCCCACTCCTAGCTATGCCGAGAGATTAATCTGTCACAAAATAATAATAAAACCTAACCGTAACCTGCGTTAAACATTCTAATCTGTGCAACAATTTCTATTTACTTTACACAGTGCATGCAGCCATTGAAACGGATATATCTGTATTATAACTTCATAGTCACTCTAATAAACTTGGGTACTGAACCAAACTTCCAAACAATCACTTTTATATTAATTGCAAGCTGCGCTGAAGATTATTTGATTACTCAAAACCTAGTTTGATATCATCAGAAATGAAACAGCATGGTCAATAGTGCACAAACTTGAGCCCAAGTGATATATCACTTGGTTGGATATTATCAGATGATATTGAGGTTATGTAGATTTATTAATATCGTTGGGAATCCTACTCACTGAGCCTCATTTATGTATTATATATTTAAGCCAAACAGCAAAAACCGACACATCGATCAGTATTACCTGTTATCAGAATCGGCAGGTCCTTAATGTTACTGCTTAATGTTCAGATCAGTCAATCTTAGCAGACCTTTCTGTGATCTTAAATCTGACGGATGACGAAAGGAAAATTACAGCACTCTCTCCTAGAAACTTCAGAGATGAAAAGAGGTTTGGGGGGATATTGAGTTTCTTTGCTATATTTGAGTGCCATCCTTGCTGGAATGATTGATATTTCCATTTGCAGAGTATGTTTCTGAGTCTAATAACCTTGTAGCCTGGAGCTCAGTATGTAAGGAGCTACACATCAAAAAGTGCCTGCCCTTCTGTTCATGATACTCTAACTCAGAAACCACCTAACCCTTCCTAATACCCTGGGAGGTGTATGTGTTAGGATGCATATCTGCATTTTTTTAAAAGCTCAACAAGCATAGGGGTATTTCAGGATGCCTCTAAAGTAAACAGTGTATATGTACTTGTTCAGAAAATCCAACAAATAAGAGTAAACCCCATTGCAGCAAACTGGGGTGAATTCATCATGTTTCTACATAGATCTCATGTTCTATCAATGTTCACAGATGTCTTTACAGATCCATTCAACAAGAAAACAAACAACTGCATTCTAAAGGCATGTGTAATCACTGCCTTGGGCAAAATCTAATCTGGGGCAACCATTTTCTGCCCAGCAATGGGCATATATATCTTAACTTGTAGATGGAAAGCACTGGCCAATTAAATGGGTCACCCTGGAGCAGCTTCACAGGTCATCATGCACAAAGCCACATGTGGACTGGAGGGGTACAGGCCAGCTAACATTGGACTGTTGTGTAATGGAACTCCATGAGTAATTTAGCTTCATTCAAAACATTTGAGATGAGTTGTAGTGACTTTTCACCTCTTGAAATTATCACACAGGATCAATAACTGGCTGAGTGCACTTATACCTTCATAGAAATGTTACAAAATCTAGTGTAAGTCTTCAGAAGAGGCTTTCCATAAAGCAAATATACGCTCTTTCTAACCTTAAGTTGAGAAGAAACAGATTATCAGATTTCTACAAATGTTGAATTGTGATTTTCCATTGTAAAGAGGGTGTAGTAACTAAACTTACTCCCTATCTGCAGTTAAGTGTGTGCCTGATATCTAAATGCTACATGCTGACTATTTCCTTCAGTCAACAGGTTTGCCATATATTTAAGTTATTTCAATAGCAAATTCAAATTTAAGTTTGAATGAATGATTTGAACTTTAATTTGTAATTAACAAGGTAACACAATAAAACCGGTAAAACACTGACAGCTAAGTTTGGAGGATGGTGGAGAATTGAGAATGTTCTGAGTTTGCCTACATTTTTCCTTAACAACTAAGCTTACAAAATGGATATTAGAACATGCTGCTTGTCACCTCTTCTAATTGGACACTTAAGCGGTTTACGTGAATAAATTGACGATTATCTGGGATTGTAGATCAAATGTTAAATTTATAATGATAACGGTCAATGGCTGCAATTCAAACTTCTTAACCGAGTGAGGTTGTGTTAGTATTGTGGATTCTGTCACAGATCCATGTGGTTTACTTTGCAGAATATTAACACTATTGAAAGTGTATGTAAACAATCGGAGTGGGACCCAGCCTTCTCAGTATTACCCAACATGCTTATTAGCTTCATGCTAAATATGGACAACTGAGAGAGTTGCGTCTAGACTGGATTGACATTCTGAAAAAGTTTGGTGTGGTATCGGCCTCAGGATTTCTTCCTCTTCCTCCAGGGCTGGATGCAGAGAACCCCACGGATCACAGACACTGCAGAAGGTAGAAACTGAAGAGCTGTGGATGAATAGCACAGTGAGCCGCAGTGTCAGCAGCAAGCTACCTGCTCTCTATCACTGAGCTGCTGCTGGGGGCTAACCATGCACTCTGCCGGGCAGCTGCCAACAGGGCTAACTATGCTCTATGTCAGCTACTCTTCAGCCCAGGTCCAAGTGTCTCATTGTCCACAGTGCTCTCTGTATCTGAGTCTCTTCCCTTCACTGAATGGCTTTTAAATTGGGGAGAAACACAGGGAGTCACTTCAGATGTGGGGAGAGAGACCAATATGAGCTCATCTGCACTGAAGCCAAGGCCCTAGGGGAGCAATCTATAATCAAAAAGCACTGCCAACTTCCGATATTATAGTAGGCTAAAAGCTTTCTGGGATTTTCAGGGTCTTGGAGAATTCTACCATCTGAGTGATTAAAAATGTATGTCTTAAAATACTTGTTAAAAAAAGCCCACTAAAAAAAAACCAAATAGAATATACCATCAATTGAGTCTAAATAAGTTGTGGTTCTAATAACAACATTTAGGGTTTACTTTCTTTATAACTGCTGGTCTAAATTACACTACGGTTTGTTTATATTCATACATTTTTAATAATTAATAAATGTATGCAGTTGCTGATCAATATTTACATTGGCTGAACTGCCCATGGGTTGATTAAGTGGGTGCTATACTGAAATATTACTTTAAACATCAATGGCCGAAATTGACAACTGTTATAAAATGGTTACCTTAATGGGTCCTCCCAGAGAGGGCAGAAAGCCAATGTAACCAAGGTTGTCTGGTGCCGGATCCGGTTCTACTCCTCTAACACATTCTTTTGACCTGTCAGTTCTGAACATTTTAAAAAGACACCTACCAGAACTCCAGAAATGTCGTGCTTGCTGTCTGTTCTCACATCTAAGCCTTAAGGAGTTTATATTTCCCTGCAAACTGGAAAAGAGCCGCATTCTTATTCTCAGTCTCTGCCTATCTAGTTCTAAATAAATTAGTACCCCGCCCTCAGCTGTCCCCGTTCAACCTTTTTATTCACACTCAGCCTCCACATGTTAGCAGTGAGAAGAAAAAGAAGAGCCATTGTCTTACGATGCCCAGAACAGATTCTGAAACCAATATGCTGCCCAGTGGCTCTCCGCCACGCTGTTAATTGGCTATTTTATTCATGGCTATAAATTCATCTCAGAAATTAATGAGGCCGATGAAAATGAAGAGAGAACCCGAAGAGCGACTGCGCCCATCTGAGTCTGTGTGGGTTTAGAGCATGGCCATTTGTTAAAAAACTTACACTTACAAAGGAAAGCTCTGTTTTTAAAACCTATTCCTTTACCCTGTTTGACTATTTACAGCTTTTTTTTTTTTTTTTCGGAGCAAAAACTTTAGAGAGTGAAGCAGCTTCATTAACTCCAGAAGTTTCCAACGAATCCTTCATCATTTCATGCTTGTTTGGTCCTTCAAGTTATTAAAATTGCTTCCTTAGAGGTTAATATTATACTTCACTCTTGAACAGGCTGGAAAAAAAAATGGAACAATTTATAACTTCCTGCCATGTTGTTTTCCAACATAATTTACAGTAGTTAGTACCTTGCGTGTGCTTCTGAAGTTGAAAGGAAAAATAAATAAACTGCTTATTTCCCTGGTGTACAATTACAGCACCTTTTTCCAGTTATTTTCACATTTTTATTTTTTTATTTGGAATTATAGTAAGCAACATCAATTGTTACAAAATATTTATATTTCTTTGATGCTCATAAAGAAGCAATAAGCCCTTCATCTAAGATTTTTAGAGCTTTTGGAAACTTGTTCTCCAACATTTCTTTTGAAATCAAAAGCATGAATATGAAATTTGTTGCTCTTTCCCAGCACATCAAATGTTCCTGAATGACTTTATTTAAATCACCATTTAACTTTGCAGAAATGTTGAGAAATCATGTTTGTATATGTATTTAAAAAATCTATTTATATTTTCTATATTTTCAACTATCAAGGCATTAAGACACAGCACTATTTTTAAGAATTCAAATTAGAAGAAAGCTTTGATTATTTTACACTTTTGTTGTTGTTGTTGTTGTTTAAAGATTAATGGGAAATGATTTTGAAACTAATTTCGATGAGATTTGTCATAATGTTTGTGTCACGCCCTCGTCTCGTCATGTCTGTTTTCCCCGGTCATGTGCTCTTTTAGCACATGGCTATGTTTGTTATTATTCTAGTCCCGCCTCCTCGTCTGTCATTTGTTAACCCGTCCCCTCGTTATCTGTCCAGGTGTGTCTCGTTTATGTCTAGTATTTAAGCCCTCTTGTCTCACATCCTCTTGTCGAACATTTCACCTTTGTTTTGTCGTGGTCTCAGTCGTGTTGGTTTACCTTTGTTCTATGTCCAGTCGGTCATGTTTTCTGTCTGTCTCCGAAGTTTCCCCCGTCGTCATTTCATTTCCTTTGTCGTCGTTTCGTTTTGTTGTCCGTCTGTCCCATTTACCCTGTTTATTTCTTAGTGTCCAGTTTAGCTCGTTTACCTTCTGTCAAAAGTCTCTTTGTTTTGTTATTTTCCTTTAATAAACGTTTACTGTGTTTTAGCGAATGCGTCCGCCCTCAGTCAGTCCGCTCCGTGTTCCTGACAGTTTGACTGGTTTTATAACCTAAGTAGGATAGATATGTTATGTAAAGATATGTTGTTGAACTCTGGAATCTTGTGTAAAATATATGAAGCTTTTCTGTTCTGATGGCTGAAGATGCTCAGGAGGCCCACAGCTCTCCCTCCTCCCCTTGCAGAGGCATTCATGGATGGCAAGAGACCAGTTCACCAGCAGGCAGGTCTCCAAGTCTGTTGAGCAGAAATTAATTCTGGGAGAAACCATTTTACATATACACCAATCATGTGTGATTTATAATTCTGAATTGATGGATGAGGTGCTCATGTTTTGGGTGGATGCCAGACAGTGTGTGAATGCTCTGTAACAGATTGTGGTTTTGCTGTTGTGGTGTTTGGAATTCATTATTGAATTATTTAGGCCCTGTTCTACCCACTGTTATTCTCGCAAGACAGATTTCTGCCTACTGAAAACGTGTTTGCTGCTTTTCAACTCTTATTGTGGCCAGGAACTGAAAAGGGCCATTTGTTTGATATGGAAACTGAAGAACCGCAGTGCCTATTGTGTTAGGCCAGGTATACACTGCCACTTCAGTTCACTGTTAAGCTTTACTTGATCAAAATTCAGGAACTGGCCCTTATTTCAGTTTTATCAGCTGCTGTTGCTGTGAAGTGTGGGGGTGGTAGTGCTGCCTTTTACTCTCCAAATGAGCTCTAACTGAGTAGCCGGTGGCTTTGCTTGCAATTTGATCAGATCTCACCAACCACGGCCATGCTGATGTAGTGCAATTTCTTAGCATTGCACTCAATGTTGTTCTGAATAGAACAACTTTACCGTATAGTGTTTGAGGACAGAACTATCTGAAGGGGTCAAGCTGAATGTTTTCTTACAGTTTGAGCACACAGAAGTGAAAGGTATATTTTACACACAACAGCATCAAGCATAGCACAATCATCTTCACAATGCATTATATTCTACAAAGTAGAATGAAGCTAACGTCCCTGCTAAGAAGCTTGTAACTTTTCTGCCAAAGAAAAAATGCAATCATTGCTCTTCTATTCTGGTCTGGTGCCAGTTTAGCAGGTCACCCAGCAGATACATTCTGGCTGGCTAATATACTAATGACCAAAAGATGTCAAAAGTCTTTTAAAAACTAAGCCTGAGTCTACCCGCTAGGTTGGACAGTTAATGGCAAGTTCAGGTGTTTTTTTTTTTGTTTTTTTTTACAGGGCTGTAAGGGTTTCATGAGCTCACTAGTTGAAGCTTTATAGAGTGGCACCACAGCTGGAGTTTAGTGCTATACTAGCAAGCCAAGCACAGACCAGCGAATTATTTACTGGTTTTGTCTGTGGGGCAGTTGTGAGGTTGGGGGCAGATGTAATAAGCACAGGTGGACATGTGATCATAGGGATATGATGCAAAAGTAGCAAGAGTCTCTTTCAATTAGGTGCTGAAAGGGTGCTCTACATTTACTTTAGGTTTACTCATAATGTTTGCATTGCTAGGATCATAATTCATTACAACTGCCTTGAAATCTCTCTGTGACTCAATTAAACAGGCTAATCTGGTTATGGAAAAAAACTGTACTCTTCTAGGCATTCACTGATTACAAGCACTATTTTGGATGATGTGCCATCACACATGGTGTCCAGTTCCACAGATTAACAGTACAACGCTGCAGGGCTTTATACCCCTCTAGACATTAGGCTTGGTGAGTTTCGGTTCATGTGCAGCTGCCCCATTAAATCCCATTTTATTGTATGCTTTTCTGTTTAGATTGTGCAAGCTCTGTGGGCATAACCGAACATTTGGCTCCACAGTGAATGCACCCTAAAAGAGATAAATTCACTAATTATAAGGAATGCTAACAGGTGTTTATGCATATAGTGTATTTCTGTAAATGGAAAACTTCATGGGTTTACACAGAGCATCATAAAAAGTGAGGAATTTTTGTTTTTCCTTATATGGTTCCCTTTACGATTCACGACAACTTTCTTCGGCTCTTTAAGTGGCCTAGTTAACATTCCGAAACAGCTCTGTGTCTAAACCAGGCCAAGGATCCTGTATTTGATATGAATTATTTGGCTAAACAAAAAACCCTCTGAGACACAATAAAGCTTTTATTGTCTCATTTTCGTGCCTCTTTCAAAAAGCAAAACAGCTTCACTGTTTAATTTAACATTGCTCCAGAAGGAAAAGCCTGGAAGGCATCCAAACAGAAGGAAAAAAAAAAAGGAGGGAGAACAAAGATGGAAAGGAGGGACAAAGTAGCAAGGAAAGGGAACTGGAATGAGATGGAAAGGGGTCAGAAAAGGGCTAGTAAAGGCTGTCCAGAACTCTGCTAGGAGAGAAATGATATGTGTTTTGAGTGTACATACCAAGTCATAAACCAAAAAACCACTTCCGGGCTGAAAAATATTTTCTTAAATAGCTCAAGCTAAGTTTATTGCTGGTCAGGAAAAGGGCAGTGTTTTCATGTGTATTCATTTTGTACTAAGAAAATACAACTTTGTTGTGATTGGCTTTCAGTGGCATGATGTAGAATATGTGTCTGATTTCCATCTGAAATCCCAGCAGAGGTCGAAGCTACATCTGCTGGGACATATGTATATATCCCAGTGTATATAGATATGCTGATATGGTATATTGTCAGAAAATATTTTCTCTAATTCAAGGTGGAATTGGAAGTTTCTTGAGCTCTCAAATGGTTTAAAGCATTTCAGTTTATATTTGAGGGACACAAAAGCTGAATGTTGCCTGTAAAACCATCTTGGCTCTGTCGCAGCGCTGGTGTGTGTAGCCTACTTACAAACGGTCTTGTACGGGGACCTGGATTTGGCAGATCTTAAATAATTTTTCTGTGCTTTAAGAGTTATGAATATAAAAGCGAATGAGAATCAGGTCACCTAAGGCTTTTTTAAACTCTTTAACTTGGATGTACAGACTCAGAGAATCCTTTATTTGGCATAGAACCATTGTAGAGATCTAAAAATGTTCTTCGCAGATGCTTATCTAACTTAAAAATGGACTAAAAGCCAGACAGAGGGACAGGACGATTACTAGAGGAATAATAGCAAGGGATCAAAAGATGGAGTCTCTTTCCTGTGGCATCTAAGAGACCTCTAACTAGTTTGAAGCTTTTAGCATTTAGATAGCTGTTTAAGCACAGCGGCTCTGCACTAAATCACCTGCCGGCTTTTATTTGTAACCTCTGCTGCTGCTGGATTGGCGTTGCTTTTCCAGAATGTGTCGGGAAGTCTGATTTCCAGGGGAGCAAGCATGAGACCATTTAACAGTGGCATACATCAAGATGACCCTATGGGCATATGACACTCTGATCCAGGAATAACAGTACCAGAGGGACCCTAAATCCGAGGGTGGGTTGAATCCACTGCGGATGTTTTCCTGTAGCCTTTTGTATACATAGGTATAGGGTATATAGTGTCCCTATTGGAACAAAACCTGGCACCCCCAAAATGATTACATTTACAGGAGACAGAAAACACGCTTAAAACTGTTGTTAATGTAATGGGAAACGATCTTTTGGATCATTTAAAACGGCCAATGAAAAAAAAAAAGAAAAAAGAAAATGAAGGTTGATGAATTACCAAAAATGAAGATGCAAGGTTTTTGCACAACTGCAACAATGAGCAATCCAAACACAGTCTAACGTTGACCGTAGCTAGCTGTCTGTAACAGGATGTTAGACGAGGCTGTGTAAAACATGTGATGTTGAATGTAACAAATTTCCATCAGCGTAAACATATTTTTGAGTTACTTTCAGTACTGTCCACCCTTTGGGTCACACTGTATACAAGTAGTGGTTTCTCTCTTTTAAAGTTGAGTTTGAAATTTGTAGATACCTCAAATGGTTGTCAAGATATTTCATGTTGAGTGTGAATGGCACAAAGCCTGACTGTAAATGTATCCCGTTATGGCCCAGCTCTGGAATGTGTATCCCCTTCTAACGGATGTTTTTGTAGAGGGTAACTAGGACCTGAATATGGCAGAGTTCTACTGGACAATACCCTGAACTGCAGATCCAGCCCCTAAAGCCCACTGGGTTAATAAGGCCTTGAGTTGAACCCAACAGGGAATGTGAACCAAAGACCGATCTGCTGGCCTGATGTGGGGTCAGCCAGGACGAGAGGAGGAGTAAATTAAGGGTAATCTCATTCACAGAAGACGACTTCTAAGAAAAGAGGATGAAGATGGAGAGCTGTGGGTTTGAGCAGCAAAACACAGAAGCAGACACACTAATGTTGGGGCAGATAAAAGTGTAAGCTGTGTGTATAATACTGAATAAATGTGCTTGTGCTTATGTGTGTATTTAATAGAATGAGCAAGGATACGTTGCTGTCCAGTTAAAAACATGCATCGCCATTTTTGTTGATTTTTAATTTACTACATCGTTTAAACACAAAAGCTGTCCTCCACATTGTGTGGAAAATTTCATGATAAATCGGCCAATAGAAATGCTCCAAATTACTTGGAAGAAAATATTTTCACATTCACTTTCACTAAAATTAAGAAGGTTTTTTTCCTTCTTCTGTAAAGTTCCTATTTTGGAGAGACATGTTTTTATTTGAACTTTGACGGTATGTAATCAGAGACCACCCTTCATTTATTATATTTACAGTAAAAAAACTGTTTTTACATTTGACATAGTTTAACATATTTACAAGGGATAGAAACCACAAACTTAACCAAAGAAAATTTAATACCAATTACTTTCCAGTGTCCAACTTTTGTCTTTATTAAAGCTTCCATTCTCTTCAGAGACTTCTATTTTCCTCATAAAAAAAATCTATAAAACCTCCTAAATAATCCCAAACACTGTCAGTACTGTTGTGGTCCAGAACACCTGTAGCTTCTTTGATTTGCAAAGTTTCTTCTTTTGTGTCTATTTCCTTTTCTCAGGAAGATTTTCTTCAACATCAATGAAGGGAGGTCCTTGACCCCAAATTTTAGGAGACAAATTTAAGCAATAACTTTGTGAGGAATCAGCTGACAACACAATTGCATTCATGTTCAAAAGCTTGGGTAACACTGGATGAAGAATACAACCATTACCTGACCAGTGCTGCGCAGAAGTTTTCTGAAAGTTTTCAGGTCTGGGTTCTGTAATGGATTTATGAGTGTGCGAGTGAGTGCATGTGGAGGTTATGAGGAGGTGACTGCTGGGTAAATTGAGGCTCCATGCTGTGATTTCACACCAGCACTGAGTGGCTGACGCCACACTACTTCAATGGGCAACATAATGGTGAGTGACAGCCGGGGAGATGGACAGTGTGTGTGTGTGGGGGGGGGGGGGGGGTCAACCATTGAAACTCACCTTCACGTTAGCTGAATTGTCCTTTTTTTATCCAAACACAACAAAACAAAAGCAAAAAAGGGAATCAGGAATACACACAGAAAGGAATGAAGTGTGCAGCAAAGTATCAACACACACCAGGCATCTGGAGTACGGATAAAGGAACTGTGGCTTTTAAATTTGAAAGCGGGATAAAGGTTCAAAATTGCTGCAGAATGCAGTGAAAAAAATATCCAAGAAAAACGTGCAATTTAAAAAACAGTAATTTTACAGGAGCATTTCTATTGGTCCATTCTTCACGAAACTTTCACACAATTTAAGGACAGTTGCTGTGTTCACGTGATGCCACAAACATGTTTTTTGACATACACGATTTTTAAAACATGCTGCTGATCTCTGATCCAAGAAACAAAAGTCAGAGACTGTTGGCCTGACACCATGTAACTTCATGTTCCCTCTGCATTAAGCTTTTACTCTGGAAGTTTGACTCGTGAACTAAGAACAAAGAAGTGATTTTCTGTGTTCGATTAAATTCTGCCAAACAACATTTTCTTTTCTTTGTTGCACCTTGGCAGTTTCTAATCCCTCTTAGTGCCAAGCCCAAGCTCTGTAAAGTACAGATTGGACAAGCTGAAAGTTTTTTTCTGTTCAGTTCCGTGTGCTCTCTCTACTGTTAAAACAGATGGGTGATTGGAGTAGGAACTTTCTCAGCTGGAATTTTCTCGCTGGAGCTGCGGCCAATCGGCTAGAGATCCAAGCCAGGGCTTTCTAGAATTCTGAGTCAGCAGCGGGTGCCCTGTTCCCTGTTCCACCACGCTCACTCACACACACACTTTGGCCTGTTTGATAACTACACTGGACACGTGTTTTTGCCTCTACTGTTGACGAAGCAAAACCAGATAAAAACAGCGATGTGTGTTATTTAGTCATTTTCCCATTCTCCAATTTACTGGAAACTTCTCTCTCTCTTTAGTACAATTAGAGACTGTACCCCATCTGTTTGTGTTATCATTTAGACATTTACATCACCACAGAACTGTGCTTGTCTGAATATTTTTGGCTACTGGACCAGTCTCGACAGTGATGCTGCCACTTTGAAAACCTCAGAAGCACTGCTGTGTGTGGTACACTTATGCCAAAGCCACTCTCTCTCTCAAACACCCACACCCACACACACATCACCACATCAGTGTCTGTACAGTGCCAAGGATGATCCACCACCCAAATAATATCAAGTCAATAGCAGTCCTGAGGTCAAAAACTGCAGAGTAACGTCTTCTCAAATAATTTCACATCATTGTTTGAATGCTGTGACTGCTGACCCACACTTTGCATTCTCTTCACTTTATTAAGAGCGTATCTTTGTAGTAACCGTGGACTCCTAAACATGCTCTAAACCTGAAAGATTCAAATACTTGTTAATTGTAGAAGACCATGAAGTATTATATATATTTATAACCCATCCGAACTCTCAGGACACTGCGAATTTACTACTAAAACCTAAACACATGGTCTTTCAACATGGTCAATTATCACCAATCCTTGTTTACATCCAAGACCTAGCAAAAACAGATGGATTATAGTCTGTTTTGTACCATATAGTCTGTATTTTGGCTATATATGACAAAGAGAGCTCATAAATTGACCAGAGAATAAGAGCACCGTGTTGATGCAGGGTTATCAACACAGTTAACCACAAAAACTAGAGTCTAGTTCATGAATTATTGCATTATATTCCATTAAAAATGTTCCATACATCTTTACGGCAATCTGAGTTGTCTGTGACCATGGTTACCTTGGTCTCTGTGCGACGGGTGGTACCATCATCGGATGTCACCACTGAAACATGCGATGTGGGTGTGCCGGGGTCCTCCTCAACCGTAACAGTCTCCTCCACCACCTCCTGAGGCTCCTGCATCATGGCCAGAGACGTCTGGTTACTGGGACTCTGCTCCTGCAAAAGACGTACAATGGTCAAAGGTCAAACTACATTTCACATCGGATAGGCCATCAGGAACTGAACAGAAGGCCTAACAGTTCAGACTGACCACCAACAGAATTAATTCTCATGGACAGATGAGCAGAAAGGGAGGAGCTTCTCAAGTCTGGAAAATGCCGGCTCTGTTCCAAATAGCGCCCTGCTCATTATATAGTGCACTTCAGCTATATACCATAATACTACACTACTGCACTAAATATTAGACAGAGGGACAGAGTGAAGGGAGATTGAGTTTCAAACTTCAAACTGAAAAACATGGTAGTCATCCCTGCAGCTGCAGCTTGGTATGATGTGTGTTAATATGTTGCGTACTCTCATTCACACGTTTAAGCTAAGTATATAGCATATACTGTATAGTATTAGTGTGTAGTGCACAGCTGGGATGCAGCCTAAGTTTGGCACCAACATACTATCTGATATCCCATAGGGGGAGCTGGCAGAAATAAAAACAAAGATTATTTTAGACATAAGTATTTCTCTAGGCCTAGCTTTAATAGTCACAGTAAGCTCTTGAATATTTGCGCGTATTTTGCATGCTCACCGGTCAGACAGGGACAAGATATAAGGTTATATAAATCCCTCACTATAATATTTGACTTTAAGGAATTATTCACAGATTCCTTTTAGAGAATTTTAAGAGGGCTTGTTATTTAGGGAGACAAACAGTATACAGGCATTGAATGATGGGTAAGACGAAGCATGGATAATGATTAAAACAATAGCCTGTAGCTCTTTGTGCCTCTGACACACACAAAAACAGAATCACCAGCAAAAAACACCTTCTAGACAGACTCCATTCGCCAAAAATATTTGTGGACAGGAAAAGACAGAAATGCCCTGAAGTTTCAAAAAGAGCAAGGGAATGATGACAACGAATATAACGAATTAAACTAAAGTGTTTTAGAGAGTGAAAGTACCAGAACGAAGTATAACACCTGGAGAGCTGTTTATTTATTATTTTTATTTTTATTTATTGAGTGTGCTAATGAGGGTGAGTTTAGCTGTTGCTCATTCACATTTCAAAAGGCATTGAGACGCCCCGGTGATCCACTGGCCGTCTCTGTGATCATTTACTTTAGCGATTTACATTACTGCTTCAGACTGAAAAGAAACTGTTGGGTGGGCAGATGAAGTGGTCCTAGCTTGACTGCTCCAGCCTGCTGAGAAGTGGCAAAGTCCAAACACAAAGTTTTCCTTTCACTCTGAAGTCAGCGAGGAGTTTGAACCGATGGAGGAAAAGGCTTCTAAGCTGAAGTGCCTCCTACTAAGCACTTGAATTCTTGAAAAAAAAAAAAACAACCCTCAAAACTGTTAAAAAAAAGCTCTGAATGAGTCAGTAAGAGGCTGTTAAGGGTCTTATGATTTCTCTTAAGTCTCAAATGTATATTCAATCTGCACAGAAACTGTATGATCTTTTATCATTTTTGAACACGTCTGATTTAAGGTATACCCATTGGGACACTCTGGATCAGCCATAGCATAGCATAAGATCACCATGCCTAAGGCCAGGTATTAGCATTAGCGGTAGCCACACAGCACTTGGTTACTCAACAGTGAATCTGTGTTCTCTGAGTTTTGATCCTCTAATAACTTATCATTAGTCCCTTTAAATGTAATTTAACACCTTTAACACTCAAATTTCAGTCCTGCCAGACCTATGTGAGGACTTCTGTATTCTTACTGTAGATGCACAGATTTCACACAAAACTGTAAACAAATAATTATAATAATAATAACAGAAATTCCTTCAAATAATTATCAAAACCTTATGATGTGACGACTGTTGGTATACTTTGCTAACGAACCCGTATTGGGTCTTATATTCTGCAATGCTAATGCCGCCGTGTTGAGTGCTCTGAGCCCTGATGTCAGTCAGATGAGCCTGTTAGCGGGAAGCAAACGTTCCCTTCTCACCTCTAGATCATGTGTGCAGTCATTTCACGCACTCGGGCGACAAGCCCAGTCAGTTTGAATAACAGTGTTCGCTAGCACAGCTCTCTTTACAGCAGACTGCCTTCACCTCTCCGGCCTGGTGACCACAACAACACTGGCTTAGGGGAATGCTCTGCTGAACTGTGGATGAGAGGGGAAAAAAAATAACTAAAAAACCCACAGACTTTCAAATGAGACGAGAGCCGACGTGGATGTGAAAGCCGTTGGCATCGGGCTGTTAGCATCAGGCTGTTTAGCATATGCGTCTGGAATAGAGAGGCATAGGCTCAGCTTAATGAATAAATGATTACAAAGTGTCTGGATTAGCCATCACAGGTGATAGGTCTCTAAAGGGAAAGTGTTAGTGACTGATGTTTGAGGGGTAGCATGGTCATTTTAGTGCCATTAGCCTTAAGAGGAAAACTCAGTGGATCACACGGTTAACAACTACCCGTTGATATTCAGTGATTATTATTCAGTGTGCAGGCTCACAGAGCTTGGTCACGTAATTAGCATTTTGGAAAAATATATCTCTGTCTTTGCATTGTTTTAAAAGCAGGTGGTATAATGTTGTGGATAAACTAGCCACTTTCAACAGGACAGAATACGCCTTGATACCCTGCTCAGGGTGAATGCACATCCCATGTCTAATCGATCTAGAAGATTGTTGCTATATTATTGTATATTACTGGGTGTGCAGGATGGTCCTTTATCATACCCGTCACTGCAGGATGTCTACTAATGTTCTATTGTACTAATGCATTGCTGTACTCCAAGGGTGTGGAGACAAATGACACTGTAGTAGCCTCAGTTTGAAAAGATGTGAGGGGAAAATTATGCTAGTTGTCACAATCCACGTTAGCACTGTGTAGCATGTGGAAGTGAGATATAAACTAGATAAAGATGCAACAATTAGAGAAAGAGTTTCTAATTATCACAGCCAATAACTGATAACTTTAGAGTATCTTACAAATTGAAACCCCATTTTTCCAAAGACAGGTGTGGGGCTACATAGGCTACATAGCATAGCTTCACACTGACAACATGGAGATTGCATCTTCTGCAGTCTGATGTAAAGGATTTGGCAGTTAGTGTTCAACTGAAAGCATAGTGACACATCTGACGTTGTAAAATTGTCAGAGGTTTAGGCTAATCTTCACCCTGTTAGCTTAGCAGCATCATGTAATGGAGAGACCTAGCTAATGGGTGAATGAAGGAGATAAAACATGGACAAAATTGTTATTATTTCATGACAAAAATTACCCCAAGCTTTTTCTGACTCCTAAAGATTCACTGTATTTTTCCAGAGACTCGGGTGCAGGCTACATAGCAGAGCGTCACACATTCTACCAGGGGATTAGCACCTCCTACCACCAAAACAAAGCACTCAGCTTCTGCTAAAAAGGGAAGCCCCACAAGAAGCTTCAGTTCTTCACGTCAGACCGGGGGACAGATCGAGTTTTGGGGGGGGGGGCAGGCTGTGGATTAGCTCAAACCTGAGCTTCATGCTCCACAGCCTTCATCACTGATCCGCTCAGCATGGGGGGACAGCCACACACACACACACACTCCCTTACAGCTCCCTAAACATATTATTACACCGCCAGCCTTCTGACCTATGCCTGTCTGCCCGTCTGTCTTTTTTTGGGCTGTCTTCGAAAATACGTTTAGCCACTGGTACATTTACAGCCCAGAACTCTCCAGAATGGTTTGACCGCTGACATTTGTTTTACTTCAAATCCTTAAACATAACTGCTTCAAAGGCCTGGGATATGACTGCTATGTTTCAGTGATAAGGGGGCAGGCAGGCTGCTAAGAGGAGCATACTGTATATCTTTGATAAATACAGAAGTCAGAGACAGCTTTCTTTTTTTATATATAATTTCCATTCAGAACAGCCATTAAGAAGGAGTTATTCACTTCCAGCATTAATAGTAATGGCATATTTAGCAGGTTCTCTGTGTCCACGCTGTTCTTTCACACCTCCAAAGTTTAGTCAAAGGGTTTATATCCTCAGTGCAGGCATCCATTTTATGCATCCATTTTACTTGCCACCTCCAAGCAGCTCTCTCCTCCTCCTATTCCACTTTGCCTTCAGGGAGAGATGCCGAGAGCTGCTTCAGAGCCAGGGAGAGAGACACAGAACTCTCCTATACATAGCCCTTTTCTACCAACAGAACCGGTTCCGTTCAAGATTCGAACTGGCACATTTTCACCATTTTTGAAGGGAACCAAGGACACCTCATCCATGAGGGCGTTGCAGTGTTGCTCGGTTCCAGCATCGCTGTGGCTGAACTCTGAGCCAGAGCCAGTAATAAAACAACAAAGCCACGCGTTATCCACTGTTTACAGTGGGTTCTGAGATGTGTGTAAATGAAATTTCCGAGCTATCCTGCTGAGCTTGTGTAGAATAACGGAAAAAACATCCAAGCCTCTCCGGCCATAGCCTCAGAAAACACACACAAGGCATTTTCCTGCACATCACTGAGGAAAATGTAACATGCTGCTAATGACGAATGAAGATGACCCTTTATTTGAGGCTCTGTGCTCTTTTGGGACTTCCTTTAGTGTGACGCGCCCTTGTACGCCAACACGATTCATGATAAAGAATCGAATCTTCTTATCTTCCAGCTGGGAATAAACTTTTTATGGGAACCCATTGATGTTGTGGAAACACAACGAACGGTTCCAAATTAGGTTTGTGAGAGGGAACAGACTGTTTCCTCATTGGTGGAAAAGGGCTAACAGACAACAGCAGATTTCAACTTGGGGATATAATAGCGAGTCTGCAACTGAAAAAAGCACTACCCACCTTTGATGTAATAGCTAGTAAAAACCTCACAATCTCATCATGAGTTTGAGCAAGGCATCAGATTCAGATTGCCAAGCTTGAGTGTGAATGCTTGTAACTCAATTAGTAATACGTAGGTTTTATTTACTATAAGTTGTTTATCAGGTGCAAATCAAGATTAGCGCTATTGTTAGGAGTTCCGTTTCACTCTGCTTTTAATCATGTTTTGAACTCAAGTTTGGAAACCACAATTTACCCCGTCTTTGTTACTAAACAAATAAAAGGTGGTCACTGACCACCAGCATCATACAAGTCTTAAGAACCGAGGAACAATAGGGAAAAAGGAAGCTGTAGTGAATACGGCAGGCGAGCATTCCAGCATTTCCACAGCCTTCATCTGATGAAGCTGTCAGTCACACAATGGTCAATAACACTCGTTTGCATATTCAAAAGATTATAGCTCTATTCCTGATATGGCTCCATTCCTATTTATATATTTTAGAGCTTCTGCTTAGAGAAGGCTTAAGCTGCAGTAGAAAAAGAGTGTAAAATATTGGGGTTTTGTTATAGCAATGCAAGCTGTTTAATGTAGTTTCTCCCTCACGTAAGCTGACAATCGACGGTATTTATGGAGATAAATGTGCCCAATTATTTATATTCTTAAGCCTTGAAGGTTCATCCCATTGGCTGGATTTATCTCCATTATTCATCCACTTGGATTTCCTGTGGTGGCATAAGTCCTAAATTCAATTCAACAACATCTAAAGTGTCAGCTTCTATATATATTTGGACAGGCTACATTCTCAATGTTATCGGAGGCCACTGAGAAAGGAGGTTGAGAAATGCAAATGAGCTAATAAAGGACTGTTTAAAGTCTCAAGCTCAGATGTCCCAAACTAGTGTTTCTGAGGGATCATGTATCAAGGCATCTGAGAAAGTAGTGGTTAACGTAATGCAGTCCATGACTATGCCTTTATAGCATCTACAGGGTCATTTGTAGGTTCTGTAGATAGTTTTTTAAATCAACTACATACATTTTTTAAATAAATAAGCTGTGTCCTAACTTCCACAGGTCTCCATTACTATTCAATTACAACATCCATATCAAACATATCTCACCTGACATTTCTTGTAATGACTTGCGGAAATAACTGTTAATGAAAAGGCATTCTTGGCGGCTAAAGCTCCCAGTTGTTTTAATTGCATTTGCATGCCTGAATCATAATTAATTGATCTGTTATGTCAGGTTCATGTGTAAATCAATTAACATACATAGTTGGGTAAATTTTCAAAGGTGACATAAAGTGAACTCCCTCTAAGGATTACTCAGATTTCAGAACTGCCAAAGAAAAGCGTTGACAACAAATTGAGACACTCAGGGGCCTAAATTCACCATGCTCAATGCCACGTCTTGGCCAGTGGGGTATAAAGCACCCCTAGCACTGGGCTGTGGAGGAGTACAAATGTGATCTCTGGAGTGATGGGGTACCTTTACTTGTGGTATCACAATAAGTATTTGGGATAAATATTCCAATAACCGACCTTGTATATTTAAATGCAGCTCAGCAATGTTCCAATACCTTGTCTAAAGCCTTCCTAGAAAAATAAAGGCAGTAGCCTCCACAAAGAGGGTACAAATACCCTGTTAATATGCTTCAATTTATGACTACACCATGCATAACTCCATGCCCTGTGTTCCCCAATATTGCACCCTGTCTAAGGTCATGAGACAGCTCTGTGATGTTCTGGGGTATTTGGTAAGCAGCGCATAGTCCAAACTGCTCTGTGTCCAGTTGAGACCGGGGATGGAACAGGCACTAAACTGCTCAAAAAATGGAGGTGTGGTTTGTTTCCTAGCAACAGCTCAAAGAACACCCGCCTTTCCATCAACTGAGGGAAAAAAAGAGTTGCTATCATTTTTTTCCCCCAAATGGTCCACTAACACTAAACAACAGAGATTTACAGCAAAGAAAAATTGGTCAATAATTTCCCAATTAAAAAAAAGATACTTCAAAACAGTTCTGAAACTGCAATATAATAAAGGGACTGATCTCTCTCTTCCATATTCTGGCATCTTTGTTCATTTGTGAGATCTATTCTGCTTTTTGCTGTGACCAGTGACCGCTCATCAACTTGACATTTTCAAAGAGAGGAGGGTAATTGTGTGTGACATGATCATTTATTACATTCATTTCCCCCATTTGTTGTAACAAATTGAAAGAGGAGATAAGGGAGATATGCAAATGAGGAAGATGACTGGCTGTTAAAAAATGAGATCATCCTTTTCTCCGGTCAGCTATCAGTCAGCCTTCAAGAACACACAAGGTACAGAAGAACCATACTGTTCTATTGACATGTCAATACAATACAAACTAGCCTTATGACGCTACAGTTCTTCGTTCGTATTGGTATTGGTTAAGACAATGCCATTTGTTTATACACTGCTCTGCCATTATACACTGCTCTTCCTTTGTTTGTGAGTATTGGTTCCTTTGAGGTGTTCTACGAATAATGTTACAAAGAATTGAATGGACTTTAAAATGAAGCATAAATTATATCCAGGAACTTAACCATTTAATGTTTATTCGGAATTAGAGTTCAGGTTTAGACGGCAGTATAAAGGATCACATTTTCTATGTCTTTCTAAATATTACTATCTTAATATAGTCTTAAATGTTTAAACGTATTGTGCACGCAGTCATATATCTTTAGAAATATAACCAGATCCAGTGCATTACCCACTACCACTTTGATAGAATGTTATGAAGGGAACTACATGAAGGGTTTGTTCTTCCTTCTCCATTGTGGTCACCTTACATCACCTGAGCAACAGCAGCTCTTCCAGTAACACACTGCACTCCAGCTAACAGGATTTAGAGTCGGGCCTGGAGCCGAGATCATTACTGGGCTTTTACACAATTAATCCCCTCGCAAAGAGAGTTTGAATAACCTTGCATCGTCCAATTTGCCCATTGCCCCTTCTGTGCAACCTGCTGCCCTGCCAGCTTCTGGAGCGGCAATGACAGCAATCAGGAGTCCGTGCTAGTCTTTATGTGGATGCAAACCATACACAAATAACAGTTTTCTTTATCATTTTGCAGTTTTCTGCAAGTTGCTATGTTACGCAGTAAAGTTGGGGGTATTATTCTTTAATCAACATCAGTGAACACATCAACACACCAAGGGATATTGGTCAATAAAATACCACAACAAACAGAGCTATACAACAAAATACGGGACATAGCTCACAAACAACAACAATAATTGTCCACAGAGAGTCCACAAGAGATTATGGCGCTTAATTCCACTGCATGGTACATTCACCACTCGACTCTATCCAGCTCTACTCGCTTTTTGGGTCCTGGTTCATTACCACTTCAACGGCTCCCTGCTGAAATTTTCCCCCGATCCCCCCAAGAGGAATCGCAGACTTTGGAAAGCACAGCAATGGCTTTAAAATTAAACTGCTTTAAACTAAAGGAAAAAGAAAAAGAAAAAAGAAAGCAAAAAGCCAAGGTGAGTCTAGTCTATAAACAATCTCAGTACCTTAGGAATTACTAGTCCATAAATAACTCTTTAAAAACTCCTATACAGTAGAACAGGGGATATTAGGCCACACATATCCCTAATAAATTAAAGTGGAAATCTGATTAAAGCACGAATTACAAAACAAAACTATATGCGAGCCATGTACAAGGTAGCCATTTTTCTACATATTTACAGAGAATGAAGGGGTCCATTTTGACAAAACAGAGTTTTGTAATTAGATCAATGTCATTGAAATAAAAATGTACCCCCTCCATTAAGGAATTGAGAAGCAGTCTGTTGCAAAATTAACAGGGAATTTTGGCACAACTACGCTGAAAGGTTTTAAGGGTTAAAAATGAGAGAGGCTTGTTTGGGGTCAGTGGAGTCAACAGCCATAAGGGAAGCTCAAAGGAGCCCAGAGTGGAAGGCAGCAGCCAAAGGTTTCACACTTTTTCTGCACAGAAGGAGAGTTGAGGCCAGGGCTATCCCAGCCTGGGGTCATAGTAGGAGCCCAGGACAGAGAACGGTGTTAATGGAGCAGAATGGTGGTGTTAGGGGGAGTGAGTAAGGGGTAGAATCTTTTAGGGGATCATAGGTAACGGATGGTCAAGTGCAAACACAGACAAGACCTTAGTAAATGAGGGTTTTCTGAAGGGAAATGGAAGGAAGGGAGGAAAGGATGGTTAAACCTGGCTCAGGCTGCTGTACGCTGAGGATTCTGTTATTGTTGTACTCGTTTATCACATATGTCCTTTCTCTACAAATCAAGGCAAAACTACAGAAGCAAACACACCAACAAACCAAAAGTGTCTTTGAGGGGGAGGGGGAAGGATAAAAACAGAGTCATGAATTAGTGAGTTGTACTCCCACTTTTCTGGGAGGGCATCTTGTGTTTTTAATGCTCAGTTAGTGCCATAACAAGCAGATAAAGTACCTTCCTATTTACTTCACATAATAAATGCATCTATATAGATACATCAAGAAACAACAGTTTTCCTAGACACAACCCCACAGTTAATGTATGTACACAGTAAAAGAAAATATGGGACATGCAGCCACTAGGTGCACACTAGGGTCAAAGAAACGGTAATAAAAACAACAGCAACACTGTTTATCACTGGTGAATTCTCCACTAATGTTGTGGATGCTAATTTCCTTAAAAGTAACCGTAAGTGACTGAACTAAACCAGTAGTTGTGACACTGATTTCTGTCAGATCTCTAAAATGGTCTCTAAAAATGTATGGTCAGGTACAAACAGTGGAAATGTACTTTAAAATGTACAACAGTGGTGTTCCCTGAAATTTCATTACATTCTCTTCTTCAGAAAAAGAGCTGAGCATCTATAATATTTCAGTATAAAACAGTTAATTAAAAAAAAAAAAAAAAAAAAAAAAAGGTCCTGGAGATAAAAAGAGGTGGAGCGGGACTTGAACGTACAACCTCCAGGTCCCTGGAGCCGTGTGACCGTGACACTACCTGCTGCGCCACCGTGCCGCACCTGTATGAATTTAACGCAACATCAATTTCTACAATTAATAATAAATATATAAAATATGGTACAATTATTTTCCTTGACTAAAAGCACTGAACACAGAGTCCCGCCACACTGACAGTTTTTCGGAGGGTGCATCATTGTTCCTGCTCGCGTTCCTCCATCATCCCTAGCCACCACATCCATTTGGGTTTTTTAAAACCTAAAATAAACAAATAAACCCTCACACAAATAAGATAACAATATGGATATGGGGTCTGCACCTTTTCATCACTGTGTAGTTAATGTACTAAAGTGGACAATGTCATGGATTTCCATGCAGAAGGTCCACAGCTCCGTCTGGAAAAGTCCAAATAAGAATTCACCGGGCACATCTCCTAACACTACATTCTACTAAGCATTGTAAGCTGCTTTGGATAAGAATGTCTGCCTAATGATATAAATGTAAATGGTTCAAAATAAACAAAATTGCCCAGAGAGAGCAAGTACTGGCTGAAGTGCTCCACAGACCAATCACAGCCCTGGTTCTGCTTCTACTACTAAGACCAGACCGATGCTATTTCATTATCACGTCACGAGTACCATCTGAACAATCCATGCTCATGGGCTGGCTCCAAGGAGCCTATGGTCCGCAAAATGAACAAAATATTTTTTGGGGATATAGTCTTTTTTTTTTCAAGAACATCTGGAAAGAATCAACCCCTGTCCGAGTCCAAGTTACACACACGTCGTGAGCATTCCCGGAACTCTGCGGTTTACAGTAGAGCTTGAGAAAAAAACAACACACACTGGTGTACACACTCGGAGAGGAGAAAGGGAGGGTGTGAAAGCGGTGGAATGTACGCCGGTCTTCATGTCCAGGACGTTATTCACCACTGTTGACCGGTAGAGCTGTGGAAACACAAGGTGAAATGCAGAACAAAAACAAAACACCCCCAAAACCCCCCGCGAAAAACAGCAGCCACTGAATACTACAAAGTAGTACGAAAACAATGGAGCCCACCAGAGCCTAGGGTGGAGTAACAGCTTTTAGCAGTGGGGCTGTTTATTTTGACAGGGAGGCGAGGGGCGAGAGAGGGAAAGTGAGAGGGAGGGAGAGAGAGAGAGAGAGAGAGAGATGCACACAAATGAGAAAGGGGGAGAAAGAAACGAAGGACAAGGGAAATACAAACGTGAAAGCAAGAAACACACAAAACAGACTGAAAGAGAGAGGGAGAGACAGAAAAAAGAGGGAGAGACAGTAAAAGAGAGCCCTAGCAAGACAAAGGAAGAAAGAGGGGGGAAAAAGCAAGAGAGGAAGAATGAGAGCTTGAAATGGGTGCAAAAATGGGAGAAAAAAAATAGAAAGATGAGATGCAAAGAAGGAACAGCAAAATACATTTAGAGAGAGAGAGAGAGAGAGAGAGAGAGAGAGAGAGATTGGGGAAATGCATGGGGACAGAGAGAGAGTAAGAATAGGATAAAACAGTAGAGGAAGACAGAGTAAATAACATAAGACACTGGGACAGAGAGATGAACTCAGCAGTGGGGAGGGACAAATATCAGTGGAGACATAAGGCGGATGAGCAAAAGGAATACTAGACCTATACTCCCCACCATTTCCTCCAACTGTCTACCACCAAAAAAAGACCCTGTGATGCAGAGGAAACATTCAAACCTCCCACAATCTCCGCACTCAACTGCCCCCACCTTTTACCCCCTTCAGTCCCTTCAAAGAGCGCTAATTCTGCAACAATCAGTCAGTTAATAAGCAGCAATACGACTGCGGACCGAGCGCCCTGAGGCAGGATGGAGGGAGCTCATTATAGCTTCGCCACTGGCCATGCCCCACAGCCTGGGAAGAAGCAACGACTTCAACCTGGGAAGCAGAGCTCGGAGCCAAGCCTTAAGCCACATGGACTGAGGCCAGATTTGGCCTCATGACTCTCCTCAGTCAGTCTGGCTCTGATGCCTCAGTGGTGCTCTCAGCGAGAATCACCTGGCAAAGGCACCCTAGTGGGTATAAAGGGCTAGGGAAAGCTGAGGAGAGGGAGGAACTGGGAAACTGAAACAGTGACTGGTTTTGTTTTGGTCCTTGTGTTCCAGTACTTTAGTGTGAGAAGTAAACAACCGGAAAACCAAAGAGCTGCTGTCTCCAGTGTTCTCATTCCTGGTGTTGGTCGGGTTGTTCGTCCATATATTAACCAAGCACTTCACTACCCAGAGGTGATCACGGCACACAGATAAAAGGAGCTCCTATCCTAAGCTGGTATTCTCTATGAGATTAATAAATATGCTTTAGTGAAATTTGAAGTAACTTTTTAAAAAAGGGCTTTTCAAGGGTTCTTTATTAAAGGCAAAGCTTCTATTTAGAATCGTGAGTTCTATATAGATCTATTAGGAACGTTTAAAAGTGTTTTTATGCAATGACTAATTGTAATTCAAACTTCAAATATTCTCTCATTCGTGTCATTCTATGGTAACAGTTGCATAGTACAAAGAATTGTAGTTTAATAATAATAACAATAATAATAATAATAATAATGTGTCAAAGCAAAGATTTAAAGCCATATTATATTTATTTTGGGTGTGCAAAAATAATTGTTTTTGTTTGTTTGTTTATTTATTTTTAATTAATTTTGCAAAAGGGCGGCACGGTGGTGCAGCAGGTAGTGTCGCAGTCACACAGCTCCAGGAGGTTGTGAGTTCGATTCCTGCTCCGGGTGACTGTCTGTGAGGAGTGTGGTGTGTTCTCCCTGTGTCTTCGTGGGTTTCCTCCGGGTGACTGTCTGTGAGGAGTGTGGTGTGTTCTCCCTGTGTCTGTGTGGGTTTCCTCCGGGTGACTGTCTGTGAGGGGTTGGTGTGTTCTCCCTGTGTCTGCGTGGGTTTCCTCTGGGTGCTCCGGTTTCTTCCCACGGTCCAAAAACACACGTTGGTAGGTGGATTGGTGACTCCAAAATGTGTGTGAGTGTGTGTGTCTGTGTTGCCCTGTGAAGGACTGGCGCCCCCTCCAGGGTGTATTCCCCGCCTTGTGCCCAATGATTCCAGGTAGGCTCTGGACCCACCGCGACCCTGAACTGGATAAGGGTTACAGATAATGAATGAATGCATGAATAATTTTGCAAAATAATGTCAGGACTTTAATTTGAAAAAACTAAATATAAAATGACAGTAGTCCATGAGCATGTTAAGCGTGTTAATGTAAGATGTTAAGGGTGTGGGATGTTAAGTAAACACACTTTAACTAATGTATTGAAAGGGGAACAGCTTGATTTACCAACAACAGCAATAATCAACAACAACATTCTCATAAAGAAAACAAGATAAGACCTTAATATGGTCATGATCCAATCTGCCTGTCTTCAGAAGTGTATTACAGCAGCACAGTGGAGCTGCTCTTTCTGCACAGTCCTGCCCTGGCTGAGCAGCTGCAATCTACCACCACAGGCACCTGAAACCCGAAACCCCAGTAACTACACACAGAGAGAGAGAGGACGGGTGGAGAGAGTACTCCTCCTGTATCCCCTCTTCTCCTCCAGACCCCGTGGCAGACATTAACAGGCCCCTGGGGCCGAGAGTCAGTTACATAAAGGGTAAAATGTCAGCAGAGTCTGACAATATTGTTCCTGTCCATAACATGGAATACAGCTGGTTAGAGGGAGATTGAGGAACACACACACACACACACTTTCTCTCTGTGATATTGGGCTAGTCAAACCAAATTAAATCAGCGTGTGCTGATATGCTACACTCTGAGTGTGTGTGAATGTTTGGGTCGTGTGTGAACAGGGGGCCGCAGAGCCATGACAGTGTGTGAGCCCATGCCCCGAGACAAGCGTCAAGGAACAGGAAGGACCCTCAGTCATTGTAACAGCCGGTGAATTACAGCCGGGGGGGTTGCAGGGGTTACAGCGATGAAATGGATCTGAAGTCAGAGCTGTACAATGTTGAGCAGGAGGAAGAAACATACAATAGCCTTTTAGTCACAGCAAATGTAAAAGACCCTCTCTCTTTAGCTGTGTTCCAAAGCCTAGGCTGTAGACTAGGTAGGGAGTGTCCTCGGTAAAGACTTAGGATGCTGCCTCCAGATGTGCCCAGAAAGGCACTAACCTGACTGAGTTCAAATAGATTGTATTTGTTTGTTAATATAAAGTTATGAAGATAATACTATTTAAAATGCTGTTAAATCTCACACGTTCACCATCTAGTGTGGCACGGTGTTGCAGCAGGTAGTGTCACATTCATACAGGGACCTGGAGGTTGTGGGTTCGAACCCTGCTCCGGGTGACTGTCTGGAAGGTGTTTGGTGCGTGTGGCTTTCCTCCGGGTGCCCGGTGTCCTCCCATGGTCCAAAAACACACGTGAGTAGGTGGATTGGCCATTCAAAAGTGTCCGTAGGTGCGAGTGTGTGTCGCCCTGTGAAGGACAGGTGCCCCCTGCAGGGTGTGTTCCTGCCTTGCGTGAATAAACCTTCACAATCTGCAGTCAGTTTGCACCCGCTTAAACACTCAAACTGGAATTAAAAAATAAAATACTATTAAATAAAATGTAAGCTAGCTATGGTATTGTAGTATATCAATAAGTGTATGTAGATACTATACAGGGTGAGTCAAATGTTGTAGGCCACCCTTTTATTTCAGAAATGAAAGGGAAAATGACATCTCTGAATACCCCAGCAAGTAATGGGTGAAAGGGCCTATCTTTTAGGCTATGTCCAAGGCATGGCCGCCATCTTGAAAGCAGCCATATTGGATCCATATTGGATTTTTTACCAGGCCTTCGTAAAAACATATTAGACCAGTTTTGAGCATGCAGATGGTGAGGAAACATCCTCAGAAATTTACAAAAAACATTTTATTTATTTCTTTTTTTATTAGTTTGAAGGTCACCTTAAATATCAATAAATGGGTCTGGGATTACACAGAACATTTAACCAGATTCTGACTGGATTTGTGAACAGAAGTGTGGATAACGCCACTGCAGACTTCTCTTGAGGAAGGAAAAGAAAAACAAACAAACAAGCAAATACATAACAGGACCTTTAGTACAGAGGAAGCTGGTCGCACTAAAGCTGACCACTGTTTATTGTCTGTGGGTTATATTGTTGCTGTTGCCACAAAACCCAAAACCTAATATCTTCAAAATGGCAAGTTTACAGGAGTTATAAGCTAATATGTAACAAGCACATTGCTCAGATCATCATTAAATATGAACCTAACATTCCCTCTGTCAACTCCACATCCTCCTGACTGATAGCTGCTGATGAAGGGACTGAGAACAGGGAACACTAATTATACCAACAGGTGGCTACGGGGGGCTGCTGAGGTAACGCCATGTAGACCACCTTGTAAAGCAATGGGCCCCAGTTTAGGCAGCGTGGACCACATTCCCCAACTGAACCCTAGTGACCAAAGAGGCAAGGTAAGTGCTTCTAAATAAGTGGCCTGTTAGCACTTGTGTTGCTTACGTATAAACAGCTCCTTCTTGACAGCACATTAAATCTAGCTTAGAGTTAGGAGTTTCTGGCACAGATCCAATGGTTCTTATGTTGCAGAACATGGAAAGGTCTTTGATAATCATCCGTTACGTGTGTCATCAAGCCTTTGAAAGGGTCTGTAACCCATTCCTGGTGTGTGCGGCTCACAACCTGTCAGTCACATGCACATGTTGCAGCCTTCAGATTCCAGTCTGTGAGCCATGTCTGACTACAACCAGCTGTGTCTGAGTTAGGTCCAGCTGAGCAAATGAGAAACAGAGGCAATGATGGAGCAGAACATGGGACCGGTCGTCCTGATGGTGAGGATATCCTGATCTGGCCTAGAATTCCTGACAGGAAGCACCATTGCCTGCCTTAGAAATCACTTGCAGCTTCAAGCTTAACATGGATTTTGCAATGCCCCCCATGTTGTCATCGCATACATAGTCACTGAGTAGCATTTCTGATAAAAAACAAACAATAATAACAAGTATAAGTAAAAAAAAGTTACTGTTCAAGCACCTGTAGGAAGTTGTACCCTGTAATACACCATATATTTAAAGAAACACTAGGTAGGATTTGGTGTTTTTAGCTCTTGACCTCCCTCTACAACTCACATTTACAACACTGTCCTGGGGGGTGGTTTCCTGCCCACCTTCAAAAATTACATAGTGCCATTTCTGCACTGCTGAGTCCCATGTAGCACAAGACAGAGTTCCTGTTCTCACTATTACAGGCCAGTGATGTATCACAATGATTTTGAAGCTGTGATTTTAAGGTAAAAATAATACCTAGTGTTGCTTTAAGCAGCATCAGACGAGAGAGAATTTACATTTGTATTTATCTCTGCCCTCACTGTGCAACTGAACTGGGACTGGACTGTTGCTAAGGGATACCAAAACATTTTCCTTCACACCAGCTTGCGGCACTGGGTAGGGTCTATATTTCCACAAGCCAGCTTTTGTGAGCGGAGTGATGTCAGTTTTTGTGGTGTTTATAGGATCAACTGGAATTTTATTTTTTTAAACACAATCAGATCAAGCAGAGACAGCAGAATCTGCCTCCTGCTATAGATATAAGGCGTTTTGCCCTCTGAACACAGCTTAGTGATTTAAAACCTGCCTGAAATCCAAAGTAGCAGCTGCAGAGCTCTCTTTACATCTCTCTCTCTCTCTCAGTTAATAGAACACTTCTGTACAGTGGAGTGATACACACAAAGTTAAAACGCTATTATACTCTGTATCAGTGCTCATGGAAGGTCACTTGTCCAATTAAATTACTTGCTCAGAACTAACTGTTGTAAAAAGTGGTAATTTATTGCTGCCCTGAATCTACACATATGTCACACATACATTTACGTCCTTTGGCTCCTTTTAATCTGGGTCTTTTATCTGGGTTCCATTCACTGTCCTTTGTCTATTCGTTTTTACACTGTGTGCTAACATAACTTACAGTATTTATTTAAATAAACTGCAGCCACTGGCATTACTTTAGATAGTGTATTAGAGCAAACAATATGTGTTGATTCCTGTGTGCTGTCTATGGTTAACAGTTTATTATACTGTACCCACACAAGTAAGTGAGCTAACAAGCAAACAACAAAGCTGCCAGTCTTAATGGTGTCTTTAACCAATGGGGTGGGGGGAGAGAGCATGAGAGAGAGAGAGAGAGAGAAAGAGAGAGAGAGCAGAGCCTTGTTACCTGTAATGTATTCCACTCCGCTGCCATTCCATTTCAGCGGGGCTGCTCAGAAGGTGTTTTTGATTAGAGTTGGATTGGATTTTGATTTCTGGAATATTGCCTCTTAATTGCTTGTTTAGATTTTTAATCATAGATTAATGACACACAACAAAAGAGCTTGTGGCTAATAAACTAATAGGCCAGGCGTGGCTAATGCATTCTGAATGCTTGGCTACAGGGAACGGGAACTACTCCACGTACGAAAACAACTGCATGCGCTCTCTCTCTCTCTCTCTGTGTTTATTCTGTGCTTCCGTCTCGGTCTGTAGGCTGCTACTGAACGCTGCCCTAGGCATGAGCTGTTAAACTTGCTCATTACTTGATGCTACCCAAAAAAAAAAAAGAGAGATTAAGCTTTTAAAAATACATGAAGGTGTTTTTCTTAAATTCCCAGCACATGGGAATAGTCAAACAGAGCGCATCGCACTAGTGATATAAAATAGATGCCATTTGGACGTTTGGCGTTATGTAATCTTAGCTTTAATGTGAAAACAACCTGCAGACAGTCGAGGTGTTTGTTAGATGAGTAAATAAGAGTCCGATCCATATCAAGAACCAGATCCTTTAGGGCAGTAATATAAGAGCAAAAAATAAAAATAAAAAATACAAGTACAAATGATGCATTGATAAAGCCAATCACAGTCTGATCTGAGTTTTCAGAACAAATGACGCTACGAGAACAAGTTGGGGTGGGGGGTGTCAGAACAAACGGCATAGTGATTAGGACCAATCACAGTAAGCGTGAGGTCTCAGAACAAATGATGCAGTCAATAGGAGGTCCATTCCGCTAGTAGCACACACACAACACCATAGAAACTCAACCCACCGTGGAGTTTTGTCCAAAAAACATAATTATTTCGCTTTGAAGTTACTTCTTCATACGTGCTTTTGTTTATTGAGTGGAAATAACCTATCATTGTGGTCTGAGCAGTTTAGAAAGGTTTTGTTGATGTTGGAAGACAGGAACACATTAAACAATATCAGCTCAGCTCAAGGTGAGAGAAAAAAAAAAGTGCTTTTAACTCTTTTAAATTTAAATTTCTGAGCCCTGCTCTGGAGTCCAAGGACCAGACCTTCTGTGAAAAAGCAGGACAATACTGGACCGCTGGAGCTTAATTTCAAAGTCATGCAGTATTAATGTTGTTGGCTGGCCTGCCTCTTGCTGCAGGTGGCTGGGATTTGGCCCAGGGTTTGTGTGTTGGGGATGGCAGCGGCTGGGAGGGGTGGTATTGATGCAGATGAAATATGGATTATCTCCTTTGAGGTTTTAAGCGGCCTTGCTCAAACAGCCTTTTCAGTACACGCCACCCAAGCCATGTCCATGTTTTCCACCCTCGGGGTCTCTACCTCTCTCTCTTTCTGGCTTTCCCATTCGTCCCCTATGATAATTAAATGCAAGACAACAGACAACTGGTCTTCAGCAGACCTTGTACAGATAGGCATCTTTCAGCACGTCACTTTGCCCGGTGACAGGATGAGAAAGTGCTTTAGCGTTACAGACCGCGGTTGTTTGGTTTCGTTTGATTTCCGTTCCTCTCTTCTGCTTGAAATTTATCTGCTTAGAAAACGTGCTCATGCATCTTTCAAGCATTTCACAAACAACAAAGTGGCAGGCCTGGCTCTTAAACTTTGAAAGAGAGAGGCGAGTCATGTTTACCCTCCTAAAATTCATACACGGGCCTTTAAAGCGTGAGCCAAGAGCCAGCGGGGTCAAAAAAACACAAAGAACCTGATTTGAATCCTCCGAACTGCCTGTTTATGTTTGGAAGGATCACAACGAGGTGGAAGAGCCGCATTTTGGAAAGATTAAAGAGCTGAAAACATGCGGAAAACTTTGCGGGAGCAGTTTCATCTTAAAACTTAAATATTAACAGGTTCTTTCATCATTTCTTAGTTAATTTAAGTTATAAACACATTATGAAACACTGCATCTTTCAAAGGGCACATATAATAACAGTATCAACATAATTCTTTCAAGGCATCCAAGACAGTCACCAGGATTTGGTGAACCTGGACAAGACTGGAATAAGGCTATAACACTTCAGCTAATCAGAAAGATAAGCCAACGCTTCTGCAAAGACGGTTAAGGGGTTTATATGTCATAAGCAAGATGTTGAGACCTTGTAATCAAAGGAGAAATAAGTTGATATGTTGTCATAACATATATGCACATTCATTTTGGGCTCCTACCCAACCATAAACTATCAATTAACCCACTTAGTCTATTTGCTGAGATCTACCCAAGTCAGTAATTGTGGGGTAAAACAAGTTGTTCTAACATTATGCTACTTATTATGTAAGGTTCAGAGGCTTTAGGTTTGTCTCGCCTCTTTGTCTGAGTCGCTCTAATCACAGAGTTGGACCTGTGTTTACAGGACCAGTCTACAGTTTGAACACATCTTCTAAGTATAAGAAAAAAAAAACAAAGAAAAACCATAGAATGAGAAAATGTCTTTACTTTTGACTGCTACTGTACATTCACAATATATGGAAAATGGCCCAAAACTAAAGAAACCCTCCCTGATTGGGCATGTCCAAACATTTGATTGGTACTGTATGTGACAGCACAAATGGTGCTTTTCCTCTGCAAGGTACCTGCTCTACTTGACTCTACTCGGCTCTACTCACCTCTTGGGGCTTGGGCCCTGGTAACTTCTCCATTAAAAATGATAAAATTTGCCTAATGGAAAAAAAAACACGCAAGTAGAGATGAGCTGAGTAAGTACAATGCAGTGGAAAAGCACAAAATGGCAAGGTTAAATGGGGAAAAAAACAAAATAAAAAACAAAGGGAAATGAGTACTGATTACATATTGTCACTGTCCAATCAAAAACATGCATCTTCCAAAATAGCAATTTTACTTGGGAAGGAAAAAACCTTTACATTTCAATTGAAGTCTATGTAAAAGATTTTATTTCAAGTAATTTTGGAGCATTTCTATTGGTCTGTTCATTATGAAATATTCACAAAGTGTGAAGGACAGCTTCTGTGTTCAAATTATGTAGTAAACTAAAAATGGACAAAAACGAAGATGGTTGGACAGCAACGATATGGAGAAAATGAGAACATAGAAGTAAGAGAACCAAGCAAAAATGACTAAAAACCAGCGTTTCTGCTCCTTACTCCTGGGCTCTCACATTGAACTAAAGGAACTGAAACCGGTCGTTCTGACCTAGCTGGAACTAATTTGAGAGACTAGAGGCCTTCCAGTCAGTAAGACATTGCAGCATGTAACAAGTTTCTAGTTCTTTACTCCAAGCAATCGCAAGCCATTATTATTGGTCTATTTATCAGCACGATGTTACGAGGTATTGATATGGCAGCAATAAGAAAATCTCAGTCCAAACAACAGTGAATCTGACTGAAATTGTTGTAGACACATAAGGATAATGACAATGGGGATGCTGATGATGATCTCAGGTTGGCACAAAGCCTGCAGTGCCACCATCCATCCCAGCTGTCCACAGCCAACGTGATTTCAGTGCCCATTAGTGCAGAGAGCAGCCTCCTGCACTGAAGAAAGACTTCTTCCTTTCTGTTGCATTGTTAATGCGTGTGTGTGTGTGTTTGTGTGCTGTCACAGATATCCGGTGCGCTCCGTCAGTTTACGGAAAAGATTCCAGGAAGAGCAATACGCAGGGTCGCAGCACACAGCTGCCAAATCAGTTTAGGCTCATTTCAGAGTTGCCGCACTGCCATCAACTACAAATGAACACACTCCAACTCCAACATCTGCCTCCCTCATGAAGCAAGCTAATTTATTTTATTTTTCTCCCCCCAAATCAACCAGAATTAGCATCAGGCTAATGGCAGTGAAGAGTCTTATTCAAGTAAATAAGGAATATCACAAAAACCCTTTGTTCAAGCTTAGAAAGGCATCTATTGATGGACAGTTTGTGTTAGTCATGCTCTAGCGCAGATGTTCTCAAATCCGGGCTTATGATCCAGATTCCAGGCCGGGATATCACAATGGCCGACTGGTCTCACACTATAGTCAGGTGCATTAGCAGTAGCATCTTTAGAGTCATACCAGCTGGCCATTTTAAAAACCAGCCCTGGAATCTGGATCTGCTGTAGCCCTTCATTAGAGGTCAGTTTGTTGTTTTTGGCCAGTGAACCACTCTTAGCACAGCAGTGATGTAGCAGGTGCACTGGCTACTTTGATATCCCTCAGATGTTGCCTTTATATACCACATTTGCACAATTGACTTTGTTTTGATGCGTTTTGACTTGAACTAGTCATGAGGTTTGATCACGCCGACTGAACAATGACTCCTAAGGGTTAAACCAATTAAAAGCAACTGATAAAATGTTCAGCTACAAGTGGGCTACAGTCTCAATGTACATTTATGTAAAATGTCTTTAAATCTGGACCTTGGATCAAGTTTCCAGGCATGGATTTTACAATGGCTGGCTGGTATCATACCAGACGGGTGCATTATACATTGTTCATGAGTTGCAGTGATGTAATGTGTTGGGTGTGGGTGCCATACTGGGGACCGATTGTCTCATTTCAGAGTGGTGCATTAATGAAAATGAATGAGAAAGGCGGATAAATGTCTGTCCCTGAGCTGGAGGGAGTCTCACAACACCCAGAAACACAGAAACCCACCTCCTCTCAGGGGGGTGAAGTATCGCACTGTGTAGTGTAATGAGGAGAAAAAGTGAGTTAAAATCAATTAGCCATATTAGCATTTTCGTCATAGGATCTAATGGAAAAATGTTAGCACGTCAGTCTCTAATGCGTTTCTCTACTCTTACGAATCCGGCCAAATCCCGAATGTCTCCCTACAGCCTCTGAAGGGCACAGAAAATAACAGGTTGCGCACTCACGAAATGTGTTGTATGACAAAAATCATTTTTAGTGAGCAATAAGTTCAGGTTTCCCTGTCAAATTAGTGTCTAATTGATGTCTGCATTGTTAGTTTTATTATCTGTGTTGTGCACTATGTAGGGAGTATGGTGCCACTTTGGGATGCGCCCTGAGCTCCTCTCCTGACTGACACAGACGAACAGAGCGCTACTTATAAACGTAACCCAGATAAATGGGTCAGGGATCCATACTTCAGCTGCAGCCCACGTATAGTGTCACACCAGCAGGCCATTTTAAAATCCCACCCTGGAACTTGGATCCGAGGTCCAAATTTCAAGGTGGCCAGTAAATGGAGGTGCGAGGAGGATATTCCTAACACAGGGTTCAGCAAGTGGAAGTTAAGGGTGGTGGGGGGGGGGGGTGGTGTTTCTGATAAAGTTCACCATTTGCATTCCCTACGGACTCTAGGACTTCCATGTGGTGTATGTTTGTAAGTTCTGGCGCCTGTAGCTGTTTTGGAGCATTGTATCAGCACAGGAAGGAAGTGCTGAGGAGCTTCCTGCGCCTGGAATGTGACCACTCCCTTCCCGATGGACAGGAAATAAGAAGATCTCTGTTCACTAACAGCAAGCTACTGGATTACAGTCACAACAACCAGGGCTTCGGATGAGTGAGCTGGATGATCATCAGACAAAAGCAAAGCTATGCTGTCAATGTATTTGCCCTTCTCTTGATTACCATTTCTGCCTGTTGGTCACACCTCTTTCTTAAACCAAAATAGGACACTGCAATGAGACAATGGAATGTTTAATAAGGATTACTCCGAGAGACGGTCAATAGAATAAATACTTTTGCTTTTGCAAAGAGAACTGCATGTGTGAATTTTGTTGCAACTACGTCTGAAGCTGTAAATGCCATTCCTTGGTGCCCGTCAATAACTATTTCTTTAATTGCCTACAATGTTCAATTTAAACAACGTTCAGCCTAAAAAAAACTGTTAATCTCCACTGACAAGATTGGACAAGCAGTGCTAATGAAGAGTGGGCATGACTGATACATGGTTTTTCATTGGAAGGGGTCTGTAACATTCATAAAAGTCTGATTCAGATACATTATGCATGATTCAGTGCATCATGAATTTGAAAATTCATTGGTTTTAGGTCAGTACAATTCTTGTAAAACCAAAATGTTTTTTTTTTATTATTAAATAATTTGCTTGAGAATGAGTTGCAATGAGTCCACTGAATTCCAAACCACAAACCAACCCCTCCACCCCCACGAAATGAAGCCAAACACCATCTCTAACACTCCCCCTGTCTCCACCCCACTTCAAAGTTCACTATTGCTCTGCTAAAAACACACAGCACGTATTGTAAGAAAAAAAATAACTTTCTCTATTGTCAAACCACGCTGAGCTCAGATTTCTATCTCAAGGCCAACACGAGTTTAAAACAGCAGATTGACAGTGAGTGTGTTCAGAGGCTTAGCCTAATCACAGCTCTGCAATCTAGAACTAGTGGATGAGGACGAGCAGGCATTTCTGCAATGTGTTTTGGCAGAAGGGGGGGAAATATGATTCCACTGAGGAATCCCTTTTGTGCTGAACATCCAGAAAAAAATAAAAAAAACAACCAAATAAAAAACCGGGGACCAGAATAGGCTACAGGAGCATTCTGGACTGGGACACGGAGTATGGCAGCTATTTCCAGACACACACTCACACATACGATGACATTCGCAAATGGGAGGAACCTTGGCACATGGCACCAGAAGCATATGTAAGAATCCGAGCAAAATAAACACAAATGTTCAGCTGCAGCAAGACTGATTCCCAAATTGATGCGTCTAATCCAATCTGTGTACAAATCAGGTCAGGGGCCCTGACTTAATTCCTGTGGAACACACACACACACACAGACAGACACAGACACACACATTTGTACTCTTGGCCTTTCTCCAGGGAATGTGCTTGCTCACTGCACCTAGTGAAAAGGCAACGTGGAATAGAACAGCGAGCAGAATGAATAATAAAGCGAATACTGGAATAGACAATGAGCCGAATACTAGGGCATATAAATAAAAAAGCCAGACAAAAGAGGGATTTTGGGGTTAATAGATGAAGCTACGGAATGCTTTCAATAGCGTGGAATCTCCTTTGTGCTGCTCTGCAGAATCCGAGATGTCTCCCAAAAATGGGCTTTTTTTTTTTTCCACACTGATCTGAAAACAGCTTTGAGGTATTGCCGATAATAGCTGAGATCAGGGATAGTGTAAAAGGACCTGATTCTAGATCAGTGAGAGAAGGAACACAGAGGAATCCCAAATTCCCTCAAGTAAAAAGAGTAAACAAAGACAAGCAGAAAAAAAAAAAAAAAAAAAAAAAGTCATCCGCTTCCCTATTCTCTCACTACACGTGTGAACATAAACAAACTCACAACAGCATCCAGAAATCTCCAGGATCTATAGGGAAAAACAAAGGGACAAGAAAGTCAAGTCATCCTGGACACATTCTGTGTGGGCGTGATGTTTGTGAATAACAACCCCCCCCCCCTTCCTTGGCCCACACGGGAGGTGGTGTTTGTATTCGGAACATATGTATGTCTGGTGGAGCTAAATGAATTTGATTTTCCAAGGATAACCCCCACCTGCTGGGGGAAGAGATGGACCCTGACTGGCAGACGGGAAACATCCATCTCAACCTTTTCTGTCGCAAAGATATCGCAATGTATGACGTGATCACTGGGGGGGGGGGGATAGCTGGGTCAATACTGCAGCACTAAATACTAATATTATTATTATTATTATTATTATTATTATTATGCATTTGCTGCTGAGGCAAATGCATGAGCATACGCATATAATTACCAGAGAATATGTAAATAATAACCCAGATTTATCAAAAGTCTGGCTTGTGAATTTTTAAGCCCACTGTAATTTGTAAGACCAGAAGGGAAGAAAAAAAAAAAAAAAAACACAAAACAATTTAAACTTTTAAAGAAAAGAAACAAAGCTGTTGCTTCAGAGTGTAATTAAGAAAACTGAGAAATGATGCAATTACATGTCAATTATTACGTAACGATGCCCCTAAGGTTTGGTAAACAACTAAAACCCCCTATTATTTAATTACACATTCTGTCACAGGGCCAAAAAAGAAGGTGAACATAGCGTGCCAAAGAAGAGCCTCCAATTCTGGCTTTGTTGTTGCAGCCCCATGGACCGCTGACCTCAGCTTGCTTCTGCAGTTTGAACAGATTCCTTTCTGACCACTACATTTTTCTATGGATATGGAGCTAAGCTGAATGTTAAGTAATACCCTGGCTGAGGAAAGGCCCCCCAGCAACAACATCATGGTGGAAAAGGGAAGGGACGAGCTACATCAGGCATGTGTATTAGTCTCTGAGCCTCCGGGATAACACAAGGAACATCCAGTCTCCGTCCAAACGTCTACGGACCACAACAACTGCTTTTTGTAGCACAAGAAATAAACAGTGGGTAAAGAAGCCTAAACCTTCGGAATGTCCTGCAGTGCTCTTTTCTATTAAAGAAGCTGAACACGAAGAGCCAAACAGGAGGATCATATCTCAGAGATTTCCATTCTAACAAGGTACAGACAAACCGAGAGTGAAAAAACACAGGCCTGGACGTCTTGTACGTTATTCACCCAAACTGACAGATTATAGTGGTGGTCATCACATCTTTCAAGAATCCACTGCGGTGGGGCTTAGTCTCTGGAGAGGCTTTACATTGACAATGGCAGTGTCTTGCTTACTGGCTTGTGGTGCGTTTTATAGCTCCAAGAACTGGACTTCAATATCAGCTCCCCCAACCCAAGCACTGTTATTATCCTCAGCCCCCATCCAGCACGGCGTCCAAAGTGCAGCGCTAGCCAAAAGTGCTGCACCAAAACACTGTCACGCCAAAGCTCACGCAGGGATTCCAAGGCTGCTATTTTCTGCCTGAAAACAAGGGCCTCAAATCCCCCGCCCCCCCCCCCGTTCCTCCATCTTGAGAAGATTAGAAACCTCTCCAGTAGCAGGCCGCCTCCATATGGCTACAAGGCGTTCACCTCTTTCCAATTAGCCAGGGTTCATATTCGGTGCCAAAGGGACGCCCTACCTGTCCTGCCTGGAGGATGAAACGTAAGCATGAAAGGACATAGGCATGGAAGGACCATGCGTCTCTTGTTTAATGGGCTGCAGGGGGACATAAGACTCTTCCGAGCCCCTGCTTCCAGATGGGAAGTTAACGCGCTTTATCGTCAAAGCAAATCTAAAACATACATGCTTTAAAAAGTGATTTGTTGAGTTAGTTTACTCAGAACCCCGACCATCTGGGCTTCTTCGAGCCGTCGAAACCTGATTTATTTGTTTACACTCCATAGGTTAGTGTAGGTTACACAACCTAAATGAATAACAACAACAACTCGACAACCCGAGCCATATGCAGCAGGTTTTATAATCTCAGACTCATTCTAACAATCAAATCACCCATTCCCCAGATTCCACAGCTGGCAGAGCACTCCAGGCAGCAATGATTTTATTCTTTTTTTTCTTAGAGCGTTAAGATAAATCCTCTGAACGATTCTGACTTGAGAGAAAATGGAGGCCGTATAACAGATGGCTGATTCCTTTCTGACACTTTAATTTAATGGCCTTCCAAAATTCAAAAGGGACCCTGACTCAGGCATAGCTCGCACATTCTTTTAAGAGGGGATGCTTCAGAGAGATAGCAGACAGGGCTTTTATTACAGGTGTTAATTATTCAAATCTCGAAGAACTACTTGGTGGTTTTGGCTTTTGACACAAATCTCCTTCAAATATGTCTCTGGGACACGTGAAACACCACTGCAACTTTCCAAACTACTACTGATACCTTTGGACTGCTCAGTAAAGATGGAGGAGGTCACTAACTCCTTATTCGGTTATATCAGAGTGTCAAGGCAGCGATTATCGTCACTTGACTCAACTTGACTTAGCTCTACTCGCTTTTGGTCGCTGGTATTTGGATGGTTTTCCATGAACAACGGCTCTCCCTCAAAATGCAGTCAGCGACGTCGCAAAACATAGTCTCTAAAGGGAAGCATGGGCCTTGAAAACTACATCATTAGTGATGAAAATGTTAAGTGTTGTTTACTCAGAGTTATAAGTGATTCAGACAGATCAGTAGGATTTTTCTTTACTTGCACTACCATCCGACTCTTTCTGAAGTCTTTCGTTGGCCACCAATCTAAGGTGATTTTAAACCTCTTCAAAATACCCTGGTGTAATTTTACAACCGTTGTGAGTCAGATTAGTCTGAGACTTTATGAACGGTTATTCTCTCTGGCCAATCAGATCTCTGCAAGGTTTACACGTTAGTTTTAGTTCAAGGGATCAGGTTCCAAATTTACCTAATGGAAAAGCAAAAAAATAAAAATAAAAATAGAGTCCAGCAGAGTAGGGACCATGTAGTGGAAAAGCGATACCTGACAATGGGCCTCGATTATGGCATTGCTGAATATTTAACTTGTAATTTTCTTAAGAGAGGACCAAAGTTTTTGTGACTGACCACCTGGGAGCTTTCGTGACTGACCATATGTGTGCAAAGCTCTCTAAATATATTCAACAAAAGCAGTCAAATGTTTAAGGACTCCTGACAAACCCTGGTTTATGGTAGGGACAAATCAAAGTGCCACAAGCAATCTTTGAAACCACATGCAAAAGGACTGCTGGACAATTCAACGCTTTGAAATTAGCCTTGGAAAAATGCTCTCAGTGCCAATCTTTAATGGACAATTGCATACTAAGTTCAGACCCACTGATAGGGCATTCAAATAGATGGAGAAAATCTGAGCAAGATGTGGAGACCCCTGGTCAAGTTTGATCTCTAAAGCACAGGAGGCATCAAAGAGTGTCTATTGCCCTTCTGTAAAGACTGTGTACTGTGCAAAAGGACTGAACTGTGACAGTACAAACCATGCATCAGAGGCTTTATCCTGTCACTTCAGACTTGTTTTTTTCAGAGCCAGTGCAGTTAAACCCAATGTGATGAAGCTACAATTGAGCTGTTGGTTCAGAAAGGCTCGATGAAAATGTGCCATCTGACAGAAGCTGATTTCCTTTTTGACATTTGGATCAATAGAACCCAGAGCTTCATGCCTGGGACCGACTCTCTTTGGACAGGGGAAGAGGAAAAAAAAAAAAAAAAAAAAAAAAAATCACACAGGAATAAAGAGCCCCTACAAATGCAAAATGTCAGCCTTAAAATATTTAAAACAGATTCCGGACCATTCTCATTCATTCTCACTCCTTGCCATCGGTTCCCACTTGTCACACATCACATTAGCTAAACGGACACTTTCCAAAACATTAACGTCCAATAATATAAAGCTGCTCATGCAGAAAAATAGCCCCTTGTCTCAGATAATGGAGCTCGGCATTTGCCCAAGTAAAGAAGTCGACAAATTTCAAATCGTAGGATAATGAGTGATACAGAAAAGTGATCCTTGCTTTCTTTTTTTCCCCATTCTCTCATTCTGGAACCCTATTCTTCAGCTGCCAAATCAACGGTCTCCACAGTGTTCTCGAAGCATTCGTTTCGACGTGAAAATCTGACAAAGTTACAGAAAGCCCAGAAACTGAAAGGGATGACTGACCATACCTTTGTTTGCAATGTCCATAGCAGCTCCCTCAAAGACTGTCTGCCAAACAGAAGCTGGAAAAAAGCCTTACTCCAGCACCTTATCAGCATCGGCAGGGGGTAGAGGGTGTTATCCTATAGCATTTAGGTCCAGATGGTAGCAGCCTCTCAAGGAATGTGTGTTTGTGTGTGTGTGTGTGAGTGAGAACTGGAGCGGTGCTGACCCAGTTCAGGTCCAAAGCAGGCTAGCGTTGTGCTGCAGTGGTAGTAGCTCAAAAAGAACATAAGCATTCATATCTATGTGCATACATATATACACTGTGTTACACTCAGCAGAGGCGTTATAAGAACCCCGCACCATACAAATTTGGTAAGTTTGGTGTGAATGGATTAATCTGTGAAACAATAATGTAATGAATATAACGTGTGCAAAAACAAACAAACAATCATTGTTATTTAATTTGGTATTTTAACCCATTTTTAACACATACATATTAAAATGTATTCATATTTACATCTGCACAAGACTCATAAATGTATTTTTATACTGAAAACACCTATAGATATGGGCCGTGATGATTTATCGTACCATTCTTTGGCACTGAGTTTCATTATCCTTCTCTTGAAAAGTTGCAATGCTGGAGATGTGACATCGTATTCCTGTAAACTATACTGAGCTAAAGCTTTCACAACAACATCCTGAAGAGAGAGAAGGCAGTGTGTGTACTGCGTGAGTGAGGGGAAGAAGGAGAGAGGATCTAATTAGGCTGCAGAGAGAAAACAGACACTGTGTCTGCTACAGTTCAACAGCAGTGACAGCACAAACACAGGAGTCTTGAAGAGTCTCAGAGAGGCACAACACTCTGGGGGCTGTAACTCTGAGAGGAGACCCCTAGTCTGGGCTTTCATGTTGTGGTGTAATCTTACACACCGCCCTGGATGCTGCCAACAAACCATCAACAATCAGAGCCATGCAGAACCAGTGCGAGGCTTGGGCACACGTTTATATTCTCCACAGTATAGAAACAACAATATAGATAAAAAATACACGACCATATAATGACTGAAGGCGATCACCCTTTGCCAGCTTTACACAGTCTTTCACAACTACCATATGCCTACCCTGTCAGAAATAAACGTCCCATAGAAGTACATTGTTGACCGCTTAAGGTACAGACAGTGTATGTGTCCCTTAAAATGAACAGCATTGGTCTAAAATCCGGAGATGAAACTGGATGGATACAATTATACAAATAACTTCAAAATCTATGACTAAAATAAAATATGGTATAATTATTGGCAGTAAAACATACCGATTGAGGGTCCTACCACAGTGAGAGTTGTTCTCCGGCTGTATAGAAGCATTTATAAAGGTTTTAATCCAACAAATCTTGGATGTCGTGGCAGTTTCTGGGGTAAACTCATGTTAAACTCGTAAATAAAGCTGTTTTTTGACACTTGGTGGAATGTTATAAATGTTAATGATGACTCATTTTATAAGGTTAGTATCATATTGGCTTGTAGGTTGGTGTAGTGTTATAAAATCATATGTACTGTCCTGTTTTTCTCTGTTCATGGAGTAAAACACTTGCTAGGAGGCTAGTTTAAGCTAGTTTAATGCCAATTGCTTACCAACTAGTAACTCTTTTTAAAAACATCATTTCTATTTAGATTGTGGTTCAATTATTGCTCAAGTAGAAGTGATAAATGTTACAGAAGACACAGAACTTTGTAAAGCACCATTAGGTTCTACTTGAACAAATATTAAAACTAAACCTGGACCAAGACCAATGGAAAAAAGTAAAGTTAAGTTTGTTGAAGACTTACTACCAGCTCAAACTTACATGAGACAAACAGCTAATCCAGTCTTGAAAGGGCAATGAATCAGCCTCATAAGGGCAAAGATTTCCCTCCCGATAGCGACGGCAAACCTGAATCACAAATCCCAGAGACCCTTCCAGACAGCCGCCAGCATTTAATTCAAAGTTGTGGTGCGTCTGATGGGACTTCCTGCACCTCCTGATATGAGCGACCACAATATTCATCCCGCTTTATCTCGATACATAATTCATCCTCATTAGCTCAACTGGAATTCAGTTCCAACTGCAATTACTCCACACACACACATACTTCCCAATCAAAGGAATAAGACACCTCTTTCATGCCGAGAGTTGGGTGCGTGTATTTGTGCTTGCATCAAGATGATTACACGGAAATGGCATAAATAAATAAATGCATGTTTAATGACTACATGGCAGGGATAAATAACACGGCATTAGCATTCCCTTTTCCGAAGGAAGATATTCCACGAAGAATTCACGAGCCTGTGTTTAAAGACATTAACGTGCATTTGCAGTAAACATGGAAGAAGTACTCTACTCAGATCTTGCGTAAGAGGAAAACGCAGCGTGTCGACGGGCGGTTGTTCACTGGAGCGTCAACACAGTCCCACAGCAAGTCGCTCCATTCACTATTCCGGTGGAATTTGTAGGTCAAGAGGTACTTTTTCGAAAAGAACTTACAGCGGGTGAGGTGTGCTTGAAGTGTGTCTTCATCATGAACGTTTTTACAAAGAAGGACATGCTAATGACAGAACAAGATCTGTCTCACTCACCAAAGCTCAGGTAGAAAACAGGCGCGAGGGGCTTTTTTCCACAGTAAGGCAGTAAGGTTAAAGTACATGTGTTTCCAGAGTACTGTATGTACTGTAGTACTGGATAGTCACATTATGTCCGAAGTAACTCAGTAGTGTGAAAACTAATGTCACTGTCCAAAGAAAAAAGTGCATTTATAAAATAGTCCCTTTATAGAAGAGTTAAAAAAAATAAAATAAAAAACCTATTTTTCAATGGAAGTCAGTGTAAAAAAAGTAATTTTAGAGCATTTCTATTGGTCCACTCATCATACAATTTTGACACAATAGCTGGGTTTCTATCCAAAAAGTTTGCAAATGTTATGCGCAATAAGGAAATATTGGCAGAAAAGACTGCTAAATGAGTTTCCATTCCCTTAACTTTTGGCAAATAAATTGTATATGACGTAGGCTCCGTGATCAGAGTCAGCATCAAATTGAAGGTGATGGAGAATCATCTCTACAGCTATATATATATATATATATATATATATAGGGTTCTCTGACTTCTGCACAGTGCTTTATACGTTTAAAATATATACATCAGGCAGTGGATGACAAACCCCTTTAATGTAAAAAAACAACTGTTGTGTTCAAATGATGTTGCACACCAAAAATCCACAAAAATGGAGGTTTTTCTTTGGACAGCGACACTGTTTCGTATTTTTTCCTCAAACTTAAGCTCCCTAAAACTCATGATAAAACAAAGTTTGTGTCATTAGTTTTTTCATTGTCTGTAACAGCATATGCAGTTCCGGGTCGTCCTGAATCACTAGGCCACCCAGGACAGGTCGTCAGTCAATCACAGGGCATCTCCCACACTCCAGATATGGACACATTCACACAGTCAATCCACATACCCATGTGCGATTTTTTGGACTATGGGAGGAAACCCACACAGACACAGGGAGAACACACCAAACTCCTCACACACAGTGACCCAAGGCAGGGTTCCGAACCACAACCTCAGGTCCCTGGAGCTGTGTGACAGCAAAACTTCCTGGTGCGCCACTGCGTCACAACATGCAGTCAAGGAAAGCTTTCCTGAAATATGTATGAGAAAGAGAGAGAGAGAGAGAGAGAGAGAGAGAGAGAGAGAGAGAGAGAAATGCAATTTGTGCAGACGTCAGCTTTGCAGGGTGTGACTGCAGGGTCAAATGGACTTGAGGGAAGGCAAGGGGACCATAAACAAGACACTAAACTTCACAGTTAATGTGTACCTTGCTGAAAATTCTGCGAAGCACCTCCATGGCAAGGTCATGAGGCTTCTGTCCAGTCCAGGCAGCAGAGAGTGTGTGGCTTCCTGTTGGCTCCTGCACTTGGCCGCGATAATGACCGGCAAGAGTGGACAAGAGTCTCCGCTCAGATCTAATTATGAGGCTAACATGGACCATGAAGCACACAAGGGGACATTCACACGTCTTCCTTTCGCAACACTGCTGCCAGAGTGAACAACCTCAATTAGAGGAGAGTAGCCTTTTGCTGTGAGTGTGTAGGGGAGAGAGAGAGAGAGAGAGAGAGAGAGAGAGAGAGAGAGAGGGGGGGCTAACAAACCTGAATTCTTAGGGATCTACCGTCTTTAAGACCTTTTAGTTGGAAGGCATGGACCTATCACGACCGCTCATGTATCTCTCTCTCTCTCTCTCTCTCTGTCCCTCCCTCTATCCCCTGCAAAGTGGGAGTGGCTGGAAGCAGTCTTAGTGGATTAAGGCTTTCTGAGCCTCGCTGAAGTGGGGCAAAGAGACGAAGGCGGCATCAACAACTTCTGTTTGGTTAACTCGGGGGAACTTCAGGGCGGCCTTCAGCTTAGACTTCTTCACCAATAAATAAATAAATAAATAAATGAAAACATGTCCATCTCATGACCCCCAGACACTGGAAATCAATCATCATCTTGCAGACCCCTTTTCTGGTGCCATACAAACATTTGACGTGCTATTTCCAGCTTTCCTCCACTGAGATGTAATCAAAGCCAGTGTTTGGCAAATGATAGGACGCAGGGGTCTCAGTGTCTACAATTCAAATATTTCATCACTTGTGAAACTCATATTTCTGAAAGGAAACCCTGCAGAAGGAAAAATGTTCTTAAATTTTATTGTAAGTTAAAGGAACACTAGGGTAGTTTTTCTACCTTAAATGACAGGTTCAGAATCATAGTGATGATTCACTGAGCTGTAATAGTGAGATAGTGAGCCCCTGTCCTTGCTACTCTGGGCTCAGCACTGCAGAAACTGCACTTTGTAATTTTTGAAGGAAGGTTGAAACCCCCTCCCCACAGATTTCAGTGCAGTGCTATAAAAAATGTAATAGATTAATGAGAGCCCTTGGAGCAAAACCCCAAATCGTACCTAGTGTTCCTTTAACACAACCATTTTAAACAAAATCATATGGAACCACTTCCATTGGCCTTTTTGTCATGAAATGTTAACATGCACTATAAAAATGTCTGTAAATTTTACGGTGAAAAACTGTCAAACCATGACAATATAAGACTGTAACCTCTAAAAAGGTTGAATGCAGTTAAATACACAAATCGTTACGGACGGTACAAGTGTCCAAGGACTGAGATCAGCAGAGACTTGGATTTTTTCTTTTTTCCAGGCTTCATGGTTTTGAGTTGCATTGGGGTGATTATTTTGTGTATGTGTGTGTTTGTGTTACAATGTGTTGTAAAGGGCAAAAATGACCTTGTTCCAAATTTACATATGATCCAAACTGACCAGTAACCAGTGAAAAACTATGACTTTTTTCAAGTGAATGTCGATCACAATAAAAATGTGTTTGATCTGGGAAACTGGTTACTGGTCAGTTCGGATCATATGTAAATTTGGAACAAGGTCATTTTTGCCCTTTACAACACATTGTAATATATATATATATATATTCATTCATTCATTCATTATCTGTAAACGCTTATCCAATTCAGGGTCGCGGTGGGTCCAGAGCCTACCTGGAATCATTGGGCGCAAGGCAGGGAATACACCCTGGAGGGGGCGCCAGTCCTTCACAGGGCGACACACACACATTCACTCACACACTCACACCTACAGACACTTTGGAGTCACCAATCCACCTACCAACGTGTGTTTTTGGACCGTGGGAGGAAACTGGAGCACCCGGAGGAAACCCACACGGACACGGGGAGAACACACCAACTCCTCACAGAGCTGTGTGACTGCGACACTACCTGCTGCACCACCGTGCCGCCCATATATATATATATATTTATTTTTTCTAAGAGGGCTAACTGTGCCTTAGAACACCTTTGGCAAAAGTTAATACTCAAACTCTTAAAACTGTTCTAAAGCAGTGTCTCAGACATTGGGCAGTGCATTCATAACCGTTTTCTGTAATAATTATCTGTGAAGAGCTTTTAAAAGTATTAGACGTCTGGTTCCATTCAAAAAATGCACACAGGCGTTTAGCCTTTTAACAGAAGGGAGGTGCAACACTTACCACAACGTTAAGACGAGAAAATTAGTGTTCCTTTGCAAAGAAAAAGAAAGTGCTTTTCCCACGGTGGGTTGAAAGGCAAGGCCAGGCTAATGGTTCTCCTCCAAAAGTCGTTGGCAGGTCACGGACAAATCAATTCTCTAACGTCTGAGAAATATGGGAACTCATTAGCTAAAGACGGAGCTGGAATGTGAAGGAGGTGCCAGGGGGCCTGTTGACACCAATTAAAAAAAGCAAAGGTTGTTTCTCTTTTATCCTGAGGTTTCCTGGTCCCACGTAGGAGCCAAGTACTTTCATCTGTGTCTGGCATTTGCCCCTGCACTGCTCAAATGAACCTGGACAGCAGGAGCTGCTCACCATGCTCCAGTCCACTCCCAACATGTTCATAAACAAAAATAATTCTATTTTCCCCATTCCACAAAAGCAGCAGGTCAGCCAAGAAATATTTGGCACCTTTGCTTCATTGTTTACCACTGGAACTACAAGGCTAATGTAGCTAACAAGCCATGGAGGATTATGAACACCAAAATCATGGCATATCTGCTATAAAATATGAGTGTAGACTTTCATTACTGTTTGCACCGATGTGAGAAATATTGAGGGAGGGATTTCCAAATTTCAGTCTTGGAAGTCACAATCCGAGCTAGCACAACTGCAAATTTGGACTCTATAAAGCCTTAGACCACAACTCAGATGCCCGGATGACACTCAGGGGTTTAAAAACTCCAGGGGCACTGCTGGGTCTGATCCACTCGTACCATCACAACATACACTAATGCACCACCACCACCACGTGTCCATTGTCCATTTTATCAGCTCCACTGATCATACAGGAGCACTTTGTAGTTCTACATTCTTATCAATGGTTAGGCTGAGAAGTATCCACCACCCAAATCATACCTGCTCCGTGATGGTCCTTGTGGGGGGTGGGGCTTAATGCTAAAGAGAGCATAACACAAAGAGCAGTGTTTATTGTTTTTTTATCACAAACCCAACAGAGATTCATTAGACAACTCGACTGAGCTGTAAGGAATGTCAGAGTCCTGCCCCTATCTTTTGTTCCCCATGAAAGAAAAGTGAGGCCAGATGAGTAACAGTGAGCTAACAGCAGATGACAGCTGTTAACAACCCCCCACCCCACACATACACAGATAAAATTGGATGCCTCTACTGTTGCTGCATTGTTGATCTGGTGGAGTTTGCGAGTGTGGAGAAAACAAAGAAACTAGCTCTCCTACATCTGCATAACTCTGCTGTCCTCTGTGGGTTTGGCAAACTCACACCACTCCTGATGTTTGGCGGGAACTCTTGACAGTTTAGTAGAGCTCTGAATTCTGGCGGGGCAGGATGGAGAGAAGCGAGGGAGAACGGAGGGAGAATGGAGGTAGTGTAGCGTGGTCAGGCCAATGGACCCCTGTCAGCATCCATTAGCGAAAATGTAGGGGGTGCTCTCTGGACCTCTACATCTGTAATGAGCCCCATTGTCTGATAAAGCTGGAGGGGAATATCCTCACATTCACTTGATCGAGGACCTGATCGTTCCTCATCAGAGTGGCCCAACGGTCCACAGACCCCGAGAACGAAGGACTCTGCGGAATCTCAGTCCTTTGTTTACTACTTTCTGGCAGGAGTCCTACAATCTTCTGAGAAAAGACTTTGGTTATTTGGATTGATCTGAGTGTCTTACACTCTTTAGAGAAGAAGGTACACCCTAAAACCTGGTTCTTCGAAGGTCTGTTAGAATAGGCAGTGGTCCTAATCATGAAAACTCAGACCTGTTTGACAAGAGAATATTCAACATATATAAATGTTCCTATACGGGTGTACAGAGCCTTAAATTTCAGCCTGAAAATAAGTGGCAATTCAGGGGCCAAAGCATTAGTTCTATACATAACCATGACCACACAACTATATAAGCATTAATATTTTTTTTCTGATCTACCATGAGAACCATTTGTGTTTCTATTTCAAAGAGTTGTCACCAAGAGTTGAACCACTATTTTTAATGAAGTTCACTGAAGAACACAGTTTTGGGCTGTAAGGTAAGGACATCAAAACCTACTTAGGGGTCATGAAAGGTCTCTAAAATTGCACATCTCAATTACAAACCTGGTTCTCCAATAAATCAGCCACTGAATTAGTGATCAAAGTGGTTCCTGCAATTATGTAGAGAGCGTCTAAGCAGATCCCATTCTAAGAGCCGTAAATACATTATTATTTGTATTTATTTTTATTCATAGTTGCTTTTCTAGACATCCACTGTTTGTAATTAACATTCCATTCAACACTCAAGCAACATAAACCCAGAGGCGAGAAGCGGCAGCCAAACGCACACAGCCTGCCCTCAACCAGGAACCACCGTCCACCTGAAGGACGGCATTGGGCACTATGGGATTCACCCAGGACAGTGACCATCCATATCTGGGTATACACAAATACAGACATTCATTCGCATCCATATTTTTATATAATTGTAAATGTACTGTGCGCTATTGCCCAGCATGGCATGTAGAAATAAGGCACAAATGAAACAAGTGCTAGTAGCGAGTGAACATGGTCTGTAGCCTGACCCCTAAAGCAGAACAGAAAGAGAGAGCAATCTGAGAAAGCTGTATTAGCGGTCCAACTGCCCGCACTAATCTGCCACGGCCGCTTGCATTAGAGAGCTGTCAGAGGACATCAATAATCCTACCACATGACTTAAGACGGTTAACACGATGCCAGATCACTGACCTGAGATCAGTCTTCTTAGTGCTCTTCTAGTGGGCCAAGGGATAGTCAGGAACAAATCTAATCTATACAGTTTCCCTGCTGTCCTAAATATACAGACAGCCTGGACATACCTGGTGTCCAGAGTTCGCGTCTTATGTTAATTAATGTAGATAACTAGGAATCAGTGGCAGATGCTGGTCTTTCAAGGAGGGGAAGCTCAATTTCGGCCTACATCATAAAATGTGTCGGTTTATTTATACGTAAATTCTACCCTCCGTTACTTTTCAAGAAAATGATCTGTGACCCTGTCGTACCAACAAGGCGTCTTTTCCAGGGACTTGACTAGTGTCCTCTCAATGGCCAGCAGAGCTAGGCTGCTTCAACGGCCTTGGTCCATGTGAAGTGTGTCCGTCTGTGAGTGCTTTGTGACGGTGGAGGGACTCAGCAGCACCCGCTGGACAGAAACTGCGATAGAAGTCAGTCTCCAAACACAAGCAGCTACAAAAAACCCCACCACAAATAGAAGCTTGATTTGTCGCTAGTCGTTTTTAACAAAGAAAATGCCGCTAAGGGGTTTAAGAAAGTGTCCGGTTCAACTCAGAACAGAATGAAAATGTAATGCTCGCATGGATCTTTACACCAAAGGATCGCTGATTCGCTCATTTCGCTGTCAATCAAAAAGGCATTCAGCCTCAGACAGAGCATCCAATCATCATGCAGAAGCTGAGCGTCCGGGTCAGCTGAGGCCAGCCCACTGCCCCATAGACCCACAGAGACGCTGAGCGTCCGATTGGCGGGACAAAGCCCAGCATTTATCCAATGGCTCGTCTCGGTTCGCTGCCCTTCGTTGCTTCACTATTGAACTCTGTGGACACTCAGCATCCTCACTGTTTAAATCACTGTGAGGCTGTGGATTGAGAGGAAAGCCGCGTCTTTACCAGTGATAAGAAGCTGATTCTGAACAAAAGTTGAGCGCGTTGTAGTGCATATTTATTCAATGACATGTACACACAACAGTATATATTTGATCACTTATTTTTGGACATTTTAGGGGAAGCTGAGCTTCCATTGCAGTCTTAGAGCAATCACCTCTGGTAGGAATGGGAAATGAATAGTTCTCCAATTAGTATTAAATGTGATGTTCAGGATTTTAATAAAAAACACTTTTTTATACATAAAATTCCTCAGTATTTGCTGCTCTCCAGTCTGTGTGCGTGCTTGAAACCCATCTAATGTGTTTATGAAATGAGTAAAATAAACAAGCTGTCTGGGTCCTGTATGCTAGGTTCTTCCTCTCTCTGTGCTCACGCCATTGAAAATGCATAGTTTGTAGATAGAAGGCCAAACGTTGAAAATCACAAACTGAGATGAGGATATTGCTCTATTCCCACTTCACAGGTGGGTAACGTTGACTTATCTTCAGTTTTCCGGATCACTTGAGGTGGAATGTCTCCAAACTGAAAGAACTGAAAGGAGATGGCTAAGTTCTGTACTGAAAGTGCTAGTGTTATAAATGAGTTCGTGTGGTAATTCAAACTGTGAATAAAAACTTAGAGACAAGTTAAACTTCAGCCACGTACAAGCACAATAACAGTCATTATTTTCCTTCAAACATTTTTCCTTCAGTTATAAATCGTAGCCCTCCCCTTTTATGGAAACTTCAACACACACAAGCAACTTGGCTTTCTTTTTATATTTTAGATAAATCTATTGTATTATATTAAGACTTTAGAGGCAGAAATAATGCTATTGATTTCTTACGTTGGATAAATATCACCCATTTCACAGAATTTCACAGCATTCTTCTGTGAAACTGTAGTCATAAATATGTCAAAGCTCAATGTTAATTTGAGTTCATATCAAATAAAACTCCACAATGCTTTCTTGATCAATCAAGAAAGATTCCAACAATCAGTTCTAATATCCTGGAGTATATTTTCCGGCTCCCTGTGGTCTGGATTTGTCTTCCCTGTCAGTGAAAGACATGTTTTAATTATAACATTATCCCAAGGTTAGTTTTTTTTTAATGCAAATGTATGCTTATTTAAGTCGATAAGTAACACAAATGTAAGTAGAGAAGTAGGTCATTTGTCCCCAGAGAACTAGGCACTACTTCAGTTTTGATCAATACTCCCTGCAAGTGTACTCACAGTGCACGGAGATGTGTTCAAATGTAATTAAGATTAAAATTAGTCCAATTTTCCAAAGGCCTTGTTTACACGGGACATTAAGCCTGAGGAACGCTCCAGAATTAACCAGCCGGAAAGAAGCACAAGCCACTCAAAACCATTTTGGATCCCCAAGCCATATGTTTGCTACATCCAGAACAATATGGCAGGCGTCAGGTTGAGAGGCTCTGAGAGGCTCAGATGAACATTGACCCCCCCCCAGGATGATAGAACTAGAGGGGGGCTGGGAAGAGAGGGTCCAAGTTGTAGCTGCCCATTATTGTCTATTCATTTTGTAAAGGCTTTTTTTTTTTTTTTGCACAGAGGGAAAAGATGGAGACCAGGGGACGTGAAGGAGGGGTGAAGGGGGCTGGGTGAAAAGAACTTTCTCTTAATCGATCCTGGACGGCCTGGATGGAGTAATGAGTTTCAAAGGCCAAAGGCGCCGATGTGGGGTCAGACGGGATGTATAAACAATAAAGAATTGCCAAGTGGAGCCCACATCAAATTCATCTTCTAATGGTTGAAGTACACAGATATTTAAGCCTTTAACCTTTACAGCTTTATTTGTAGACAGAGCTGTCATCTAGCAACCTCACTGAAAGATTGGGACAAATAATAAAAAGCTATTTATCTGAGCAGTAAGTGTTTATTGGCTAAAAAACCAACAAACAACAAATAACACCCAACATTAGAATAAACCCAAATAACATTATTCCAGTGAGTGTTATATTCTGTGTGAATGTGTTGGTTTAACTTAACCTCACCTCGTGGGGTCCGTATTATTATAAGTTATCATCCAATACCTAGTTTTAGCAGTTAATAAACAATCATTTTACATAATGTGTGCTGTTGTTTTAACAAATTCATGCAATCAAAGAGAATCTGAACAAAACATTGTTCTTCAAACTCACTCTCACCAACTACTTTATAGAAAAGAAATGATCTTTTTTGATGATGAAATGATCTTATTTATATTATTATTATTATTTTGTATTTACTGTGATTATATATAACTTACTGAGAAGGCATTCGTTTAAATATATGATTATCTTAGGTGCCTAAGACGTCTGCACAGTACTGCAATTTTCATAAATAAATAAACATTCCCCTAAAAACAAAGTAATAATCTGGTACCTTAACGATGGCTAACATCAAACTCACAATCTTTAAATCATCTAAACCAACACTTTATGGATACAATATTAACGGCTGCACATGCATTTGCAGTGATTTTTACTGAGTGTCCTAACTATAAATAAACAAAGCTGTGTGTGGGGCATTATCATAGCTAATGGCAACCCAAACACAGTAGCTCACTGTCTACCGATATTAAGCAGTGTGTGAGAGTGTTTTTGTCTCTGTGTATGTTCGTATGTCATTAATCATTATGGTTGGACACAGTTCTTTGTCTACTGTTTCTATGGCAGAGGGAGAATAACCCTCAGACGCTCAACTCTATCTCCTTAACACACACACACACACACACACACACCTGTATCTGTCTTTCTCTATTACCTCTCTTTGTAATTGCCTGTGCAGGCATTATGGAAGCAAGGATCAATGTGAAGTGTGCACTAGTGAGGTATAGAGGGTTGAGGGTTGTGGAGCACTGGAACTGTACTCTCATATCTTCAGTAATACAGTTCCATTCAGAACCTTTGGGATGAGTTGGAATGACAGAACTAATCACCCAACCACACTAATGTTCTCATGGATGAATGCCATCACAGAAATGCTCCGAAATGTAGTGTCAACCCATCCTAGAATATCAGAAGGATGTTACAAAGCCTATGGAACCATGCAACTTAATAACACCACTGATTTCAGAAGAAATACCGGGTGAGTACTGTACATTCTTTTGTGATTTAAAACTGTTGGCACTCTCCCAAAGATGCAAACAAATAGTGGGCTTCATGCGCAGTCTGCGAAAAGCTATCAGCCCATAACTAAAACTTCATAAAGAGCCGCTTGACTGAGTGCTATTAGCAGTCATGTCTGACAGCAGCTGTGCTGAGTGATGGAGAGGTCCGTGTGTGTGTGTGTGCGGGGTCATGGGAAAGCTATATCGGTCACAGCTTGGGCTCTGCCAAATGGGTCACTAGAAAACGTCCGGCAACAGGCCTCAACGATAGCATGTGAACACTGCATGGTATGTCCACTGTAATATGGGATGGTGCTTGTTGCAGTGTAACTAATCAGGACCAGTCTGGTTAACAGTCAGTGATGAAGACGCCGTTAAACTTCTGAATGGGGCAAAAGAAACCACACATTTTCAAGGGAGTACCCTACTTTGGCAATTTGTTGTCGTCTTATTCTAGGAAATAGGTTTGAAATTGTTTGGAAAAAGGCTACTATCACAAATCAGTGTTGGAGTCATTATAGCAGACAGGAAGTTTATTCAAAACACTACAGTCATCCTCCAGGTTTGTTTATTTATTTATTTACAGCTTTTCTAGGTATGGGAAGACTGGTATCAAGACGAAAACATACATAGTTCCGTCGCTCTGTCACTCAGCACAGGGCTGTCTTTAAAACCGGAACAGAGATAGGGATTAAAACAGATGGTTGCGTAACGTCAGTTAAGAGTATTTTCATATGTTCCCACATGCACCCCTGTCCCATGCCGGGATAGACGCCCATGGACACACTCAGCTGATCCCAGATCTGTTTAAAATAGAAGTGTTAGAGCTGAAAGTGTTAGTGGAAGTGTCTGGACAGTCGCTTTTATAACAATCCTTTATATATGAGGCCTGGAACTTGTTAAAGCATCACTCACAATCCGAGTAGAGGTCACACAGTCGAGACCTGTGCGCCCTCATGTCTCAGATCTTGTTGTTCTGAAGAGCTTGAAGGCTGATATGGGTGACACAGCTGCAGAGGGACATCTGGAGCTCTGGTCTCCGGTCTCTGCACACATCCTCCCCCCACCTCCCATCCTCCTGCCTTTACCCAATCTGGACTGCTCTCGCTACACAGGCTGTTAGCAGATGCCCCCCCGAGGGTTTCCCATCCACCACCAGCACTGACACTCAGCCAGCCTTTCCGGGTCACTGGCTCCAACAGCAGACACTGTCTGGACCCTCATGCTCCACATACCTTTAAGTATCGATCTATATGCAGGATGCTGCAAAAAGCCCTTTTCAGAGGGACGCAAGTAAGACTACAGAGGCCACAGTGGTACAACATATTGTGCCACATTAATTGTTGCCACATTACGCCTGACCTTTGAAGCACTGATGTATCAAAAGGCTGCACTATGCAAATGAACCTCTAGCCAATTACCAAATATCATACTGTACAGCGCAGATGTCACAGGCAGGATGATCTTTAACAAGCACATCAAGACCTGAGTGTTTTAGTAAAGCGAACGATCACCGGATGAGGAACTCCCGACCTTGTATCTACACACATTGTCCATTTTATCAGCTCCTCTGAACATACAGTAGCACTTTGTAGTACTACAATTACACATTGATTTGGGTGGTGGATATTTCTCAGCACTGCAGTGTCACTGACATGATGGTGCTGTGTTAGTGTGTGTAGTGCTGGTACGTGTGGATCAGACACAGCAGTGCGGCTGGGGTTTAAACCCCTCAGCGTGTCCACTGATGAAGGACTAGAGGACGACCAAAACTAAGTGTGCAGTAACAGATGAGCTACTCTCTCTGACTTTATATCTAAAAGGTGGACCAACAAAGTAGATGTTAACAGAGGGGACAGTGAGTGGACAGTATTTAAAAACTCGAGCTGCACTGCTGTGCTGTGTGATATGGACAATGAACAGAGATACAAGGGAGATCCTAATCCAGGGATGGGTCAGTGTAAATGCAATAGCATATTTATCTTTATCATGTATTCTTATGGGAGATAGCTACAAATCCCTGGCCATGACGTAACAAATGGGTGTGTAAACAAATGGGTTTAGATCAAGTTTGGGTATTAAATTTCGCAATGTCTATATTTCATGGTTGCGTCTCAAAGTGGCAGGTACAGGGCTTGTTGTAAATTTAGCAGCACCAGCTGGATTTGGTTTCAACTTCAGCAACACCAGCTGGGTCTGGTTTCAAATTTAGCTGCACTACTCAGGCCTGGATCCTAATTTTTGTTGTACCAGTTGAACATTTTTGGGCTGGGTCTTGAAGTCCAAAAAAAAAAAAAAAAAAAGCTACAGTTGTCACTAAAGCAGGGATAGCCACCCAATAGGTGGCCCGTAGGCCTAACGTAGCCCACAAGAGCTAAACCTTTGGCCCACCGCCAACACAAATTTTTGCATGTGGAATTTCTTGTTTTTCACCGCTACTGCTACAATACCAGCCCTCTTCAGATGTGAAACCGCTGAGACAAAACAAACAAAAAAGACTCAGCCATGCCCATTTCACCAGGCTAAACCTGTTTCTCAGTATACGTTCTTGTGTGTTCTTACGTTCTTGGGAAACATCAGCAGTCGCAACCCAAGTCCGGTTCTGTTTAAAAGTCCACATCTAGCCAAGTACAGTAACAATACCCGGATGTGTTCTTGCTCGGCCCGTATCATCGAGGATGCACTGGGACTAGACTTCTTTAGACTTGAGGGAGTCATATCTTTCTTCTAGAACGCTTTTCGCACTAACCTCAGAGCGATGGCTTTTTTCCCACCACTGAGACGGTGACTCAAGTACATTGGCGTTCCAATTACGGAACGACCACAGCGTCCTCGCGTCTTTCAGAACTTTGTGCTCGAGAGACGAACTCGGCAAGTTTGTACGACCAAGTTTGAACTTGAAGTACTCTGTATTAAGAAACAGCCTTAACAAAAAAACAGCCAGCAAAAACCCAGTGTCCCAGGGCTTAATGCCACTGGTCCCTAAATGAAAAAAGCAAACCAATCAATGAGCACTGCCCCAATTTCAGGCCTCTTGTTTCAAACCACAGCTGTCACTTCTCTCATTGAATGGTGAGTAAAATCTAGCAACTAGTTAGGCCTACCTATTTACATAGACTTAATATCAATCATCGTGATAATAATATGATTACAGCAATAAAACTGTATGAAATAGTATGGAAATGACACACTGGCCTTTGCCTTTGTGATGTTGGTTGAATGTGGCCCTTGAGGAAAAGTAATTGGGGACCTCTGCACTGAAGGTGCAAACAGTGTAAATGTACCTTAAAGGTACAACAGTGGTGTTAAATCCAGTTGCGGTTCATCACATTCTCTTCTCAAGGAGGAGAGATGAATATTTGTACGTTTTCATTACAGAAGTGTGCAAAAAAAATAAGATTGTAATATAAATCCTGGATATGAAATGGTTTTAAAATCTACAATTATAATAGAATAAGGTACAAATATGTTCCCTAATTATAGAATATGCCCTTGAGGGTACCACCACAGTGACAGTTCTTCTAACACTGTAGGTAGGGGATAGGATTCATAATATACCATCCCAATCCAGTCAACGTCAAGTCACAGGTCTGAGTAAGGTTTCAACAGGACTAATTGGGCCTCATCAGATTAGGTCTCAATGTCGAGGGTACGGTTCAAGTTCAGGCTTCAACTTCACGCCCCTCCACAGCTCTACCACAGGTTTATTCTGATTTGACAAACGAGACAAGTACCTGGGGCCAGGGAGCAGCGCCGTATTTATTCGAAAAACGACGTTCAGCACAAGCTCGAGAAAAGCCAAAGTCATCTGTCTCTGTCGAAGTGAAATGTAAATGCTACTCTGGAAATGAAAATGTCTGCTCTTGTGGCCGAGTCTACATTTCTCCTGCAGGAATAGAGCTGCCATGCTTTTAAATGCTGACACAGGGCCCCTTTTCTCTATCCAGAAGCTGGCCTTGATCATTATGAGGGAAGTCCTGGAGAGGTCCCAGATCAGCGGAACGGGGCAGTGTCGAAACTCAGTAGGGTGTGTGTGTGTGTGTGTGTGTGGTGAGGCTGGGAGGCTGGGAGGGAAAGCTTCAGACGTAAGGTGTTTAAATTTAAACCCAGACTTGGACAGGCTGATTCAGACAGCAGGAAACGGAGGGTGGTGGGCAGCCAACTTGGGAGAGATCTAAAGCTAGCTGTTGATTTAAGGAAGGAGATATGGCGATATGCATCTAAGACATTTCCTTCGTCTCTGCCCTGTCTGCAGCTTCTTGTGGGCTTCATGCCCTCAGCAAAACGAAGATCCAAGTGGTCAGCTGTAAAACACAATTATATCGGCCAGTTTACAGGAAACGCTTCCTTTGTACTTGATTTATTATATTCATGTTGATTGAACATAATGAAGTATTTATTAATCTACAACTAGGCATTGGATGATGTGGAAAGGGTTAAACCAACACGTTCACAAACAGAATATCACTACTGCTGTAATAATGTAATGTGTAATAGTGAAAATATGCAAAATCATAATCATCATAACTTTTTCAGGGGTGACACTGACTGGAGCAGCTTGTATGTAATCTAACACTTGCTAGAATGAGCCGCTCTAGATGTTAACGTAGCTTTATGCAAGTTAATAAAAGGCTTACATCACGTGGCAGGGTTCAACAGTAACGATTGCCCTAGTGCCAGGGGCAAGTAAAATACAACGTCATCTACAGCAACACAACAATCCCTTGCCCTTCATGATGGGAAAGGGGGAGCGATGTGTTAACAGAACAATGTAACTGATGCCAAACTCAATTAACTGGAATATTTAACCCCTCGCCATGAAAAGAATGTCCTTCTCCACTGCAGCTTCCAGTCAAAACAAATCAGAGTTCAAGAAAAACTATTGCTGAAGTGTGAATACAAAACAAAGCGAGTGCGTAGCTTCATTCCAACGCTCAGTTTCATGGGCTTATTTGGAGCTCTCTGTACCTGAGCTTTAACGTCATAACAGACGAATAAAAGAGATATACCTTTTTACCAAAAGAATGAGACTTTTACTAAAGAGTTGATTTAAATTGTAACGGAAGGTGCAGTGATCTAAGTGCCTGTCCGGTCCTTAGGGGATCACTGGTGATGCCTCAGCCACCTGAGACCGGGAGTCCTAGAGCACAAGGGGCCTCACTCTCGCCTCACCTCGCTGTGCACACTGCCAGCCAGTAAAGGTGCCTATCCGCTGGAGGTGCCAAATCTGGGCAGTTTGGATTCTCCTCTGGTGCCTTAAGCCGTTCAGTGGTGTTGTGTAAGCGTCGGTGGGGTGTCTTTGTGTCTCAGAGGAAACATCTATACTGTCTACATCTGTATGACATCTATAACGTGTCTTTTCAGAATAAATACACTTAATGACATACAAATTGTGCACTTATTTACATTATATTTAAAATACAAAGACTAGATCAGGTTAGTTAGTAATTAATGTTTAGGACAATAAACTAAACTAAGGTCAGTTGCCCAGTCAAGCCATTTGGGGAAATTTAAATAAACAAACAAACAAACAAACAAACACTGAAGCTTGTGAACACAAGCCTAGAGTTTGTTGTTTCCGTACCACTTTAAAATAAGAATAAACATATACAGGTTTAATCTGTTTATTACATGGTTGTTAATTAGGTTGTAAACACTTTAAATGTCATTAATAATCATTTGTAACACAGAAATAGAATGGGAACAGTGACCTAACTTTTTTCTAATGTTGAAAGTGTCAGAACTTACAGAAAATGTCATGGCAAAGAATAAGCTAAGACCTAAGAATGTGAATTTAGTCAGTTCGCATGTTAAGTTACGCCACCTTGACTCAATTATATTATGCATCCATTCCATCCATTATCTGTAACCGCCTATCCAACTTAGGGTCGCGGGGGGTCCAGAGCCCACCTGGAACCACTGGGCGCAAGGCGGGAATACACCCTGGAGGGGACGCCAGTCCTTCACAGGGCAACACAGACACACACACATTCACTCACACACTCACACCTACGGACACTTTGGAGTCGCCAATCCACCTGCAACGTGTGTTTTTGGACTGTGGGAGGAAACCGGAGCACCCGGAGGAAACCCACGCAGACACGGGGAGAACACACCAACTCCTCACAGACAGTCACCCGGAGCTGGAATCGAACCCACAACCTCCAGGCCCCTGGAGCTGTGTGACTGCGACACTACCTGCTGCGCCACCCTGCTGCCCTCAATTATATTATAACTTGGGGTTAAATGGTAAAGCGTATTAATAACTATGTGCTGGAGTTGTCAGGCTTAATGTCGACTGATAGAGGAGACAAAGTTAGGTCAGTAACCGACAAGATCTGTGGTGTAACAGTGTAGATAGATGTAGGTTCACTAAATGATTATTAATGTTTTTTTAAGTGTTGACAACCTCAGTAATGAACAGACAGTAAACACTTATAAACCTTTATAAGTCTTATTCTAAACAGGTACCTGTGTTTCTTCTAATGGTGCCATCCAACAGTGCAACTGACAAAAAACCACAACAGCATCTGCCAGCAGGTGTCAGTCCCTTGAAGGAATGTTCCAAGTTGGGACTGTTTTTGGAGGGGAAGTTCCAAGGGGAGTTTCAGGACCAAAGGGGGAAGAGGGTCGGAGGTGAGGAAGGTCAGATATAGTGTGAACCCACTCCTGAGCATTCCAGGAATGTCCGGCATGAGGAGGTCCAAAGGTTACGGCTCAAAACATCACACGTTCCGCAACTTCTAACTCGGGTCACCTGACGGTCTCTCTGCCGTCAAGAGCCGACAGCTCAAGCATTTTTCAAAATGCAAGAGAGCACGCTGGAGGAAAGAAAGACAACTCCCCCGCTTAACATCAAGCTACAGCAGCTCTCCGGAGGAGGCCGTTAGCAGATTAACGGTCAGAGCAAAGAGGGACTGGAATGTGTTTCCGTGCCAGAGAATTTTAAAGTCCTTTCTGAAGTCAAAGCCGCCCAAAACCAACAACTACTGGACTAACAAGAGATAGCTGGAATACGATTGTGAAGGCATTTGTTAATCACAGTGCTGATTCACATGCCTTGGCAGAATGAAAACAGTTCTATTTTATTCAACTATATTAGTATTTACTATATTTATTATTCAACTATATTATTCAATTTAATAACATAATTACATAGTTATTACATTACAAAAAGGATCCTGGTTTGACAGTTTCAGTGCTGCGGTTCGGTTGTCCAAAAAAAAAATAAAAAATTTAATTATACATCCAAAAATTTGTGGAGACCTGCTCATCCATTGTTTTCTTTAGAAAACAAAGTACAATAGGTCATTTGTCCCATATCCTCTCTGTTCAGAAGGATTTAAACTAGATGATGGAAAAGTGCCATGAGGATTTGATTGTATTCAGCCACAGGAGAGCAAGTGTGGGGTCAGTAGTGGTGCTGCATTACCAGTGTTGGATCGCACATCCAGCCACACAGAGAATGTAGTTCCACTGTTCTATAGCCCTATACATTGGGTTTTGATGCTTTCAGGCTGTGCAGCTTCTATGGAGATTACACCAGCTGCGCATACTTTTGAATGCATCTGTCTGCAGTGGATGCAATTTAAAGGAGCTGAATTCATTAGTTATGTGGGATATACATCTACCCTTTCCACACAATATCTGCTAAACCTGAAGAATGTCTAAACAACACTGAAGTGGTGGACCTTGGAGGGTTAAATAGGGCATACATGAATACACACACACACACAAAGACAAACACACAGAGGGGCATTCCTTTGATATCCCAATGGCTTTGCTGAGCAATGAGGTGGCTGTGAAAGAAAGGGATCAAATAGCTCGGTGGCAGTTAGTAGCCAGTGAAGTGTCCAGAACTGAGCGATCGTGGAAAACTCCTATCCCGCTTTCAGCAATCACACAGTTAATCCTTAAGAAGAACACAAGTCTTTTTCATCTGGGCTTGGCATTACAGGAATCCCGAGGACACTCTTCTCACGACTTGCCTGTGAGTTATGGGACATGTGGGCAGATCCCGTGTGGACCCCCATGTGTTGAAGTAAATCAGGGTCCCCAGTGTGTTGTCAATAGCATTCGATCAAGGCTGGTTTACAGCTTTTACTGGCTTCTAAGCTTCAAGATATTAATGTAGAGGCAGAATCTGTCCAGCAACAAATGCTAAAACACCCAGATGTCCATCAAATAAAGAGCAAGACAACGTTACAGATACAATGACAGCTACATTCCAAATGGAAAAAGCAAGGGATAAACTAAAAGCCCATTGTGTGAGCATTTAGAAACGTGAATACAACAAGAAGTCAAACAAATTAACACCAAGGTGATAATACAAGAACAGTAGCAGGAAAAATCCACTCAAAATAAATAAATAAAAAGCCAAGAAACCAAATACAACTCAAATACCCAGTGTCAGAGTATCAGCAAACTCTAAAACAACTAATGGTCCGGCAAAGAATGTGGTGGGTGGGGGAGTATATATATATATGGATTTCCATGATGCTTGGCAACACTATACTTACAAATAATCGGTGCAATAAAGCTTAGATCTGAACTGATGTGTGTGTGTGTGTGTGTGTGTGTGTGTGTGTGTGTGTCAGTGAGAGAGAGAGAGAGAGAGAGAGAGAGAACCAAATACACTACTTCCAGTAAATCAATTGACCTGCATTTATGCAATTGAGAGAAATATTTATATTTATTGATTTACATATATCTTTATCCATTTGTCTAAATGTCTATGTATCTATCTATCTTCAGAATAAGTGGGAGACACACAGACATCTAGAGAAATAAAAAATATATGTAGTAAGGAGCATAACTTAGCATTAAACACGGCAGTGAATGAAGTCAGGGCAATAAAACTGAGACGAATAGAGACACACACAGACATTAACTGAAAATAGTTGTGCTAATGCTTATGGAAGAGAGAGAGAGAGAGAGAGAGAGAGAGAGAGAGAGAGAGAGAGAGAGACACACCAACCATGCCAAAAACACTTACTGAATCCGACTGAATTAAGAGATCCATATACAGAAGACGAATGTACGAAGACTAAATGAGTGCAAGCTTTTTAAACTTAAATAAACTGAACAGAATTGAGAGATAGAGAGATATGCCGAGAGAGAGAGAGAGACAGAGAGAATGAGAAAGAGAGCACGAGATAGACAGCGAGACAGACCTCGAGACGGAGCAAAAGCCAAAACAAATTCCGTGCACTGACCTGCTTGACTTCGGCGGGCATGGCTCAAACCCTGCTGGACAAAGCCCCTCCAAACACACACACACACTAAAAAAAAAAAAAAAAAAGAACTGCAAGAACTGCGTTCCAGTTACAGCGAACTTTCCAAACGTGCGCGTCTCTGTTGTATCTGCTGAAAAAAACCAAAAAGAGAAAAATGCTCCGAATTCTCACGGGTACCTCCACTGTCCGGAGCTCAGAGCAACACAGCCATCGTTCTCATCCACGCTGACGTACTCCTCTCTCTCTCTGCTTGGGGTTCACATGCTCTCTCACCGAAAAAAAAAAACACGCCGAAAAAACCCCACTGAAACGCAGCTCAGCCGAGATGCTATGGACCAAAGATCCTTCGGCTGGGCGAGAGACCTCGGGATAGAGAGACAGACGGGGAGAGGGAAAGAGAGAGAGAGAGAGTGCAAACCAAACCCTGCACACTTGCTGTCTGAAGGAAGAGAGAGAGAGAGAGAAGAAGAAAAAAAAAAGTTTGCCAGCCCCAGAGAACAAAAACAAAAGCGCTTTGGGGGTCGGGTGAGAGAGTGGGTGGTGGAGAGAGAGAGAGAGAAAGAGGAGGGGTGCGTGTGAAAAGAATCCTCTCTCACAAACTGCAGCACAGTCCCTCTCGCTCGCTCGGCTCTCACTCTCTGCTCCACACACACACATTTACATACACACTGAACAGGAGAGAGGGCCAGGAGGAGGAAGAGAGAGAGAGAGAGAGAGAGAGAGAGAGAGAGAGGAGAGCAAGGGAGGGAGGGAGGGAGGCAAGAGGGGGATAATGGACAGACACAGCTGAGAGAGAGAGAATATGAGATAGATGTAGAGGGAGAGGAAGAAGGGAGAGAGACTGAAAGAGATCAAACGGACAGAATGCTGCTCTTATTATAATACTTTTGCAACACTGTTGAAATATATGTAAATATAGTAACAGAGAGAGAGAGAGAGAGAGAGAGAAACAAAGGGTGGCAGGCTGTGTGGTGTTTATGTTATTGTAAGCTTGGGAATATTGTATTTGGTACAACTAAAGCTGTAAGAGCCATACTGAGAGAGGGAGGGAAATATTCATACTCTATTCATCCAAGTTGCATAAGGTCTAATCTTCAATCATCCATTATCTTTAAGCGCTTATCCAGTTCACAGTGGATCCGGAGCCTACCCGGAATCACTGGGCGTAAAGCGGTAACACACCCTGGAGGGGGCGCCACTCCTTCACAGAGCGACACACACTCACACCTACGGACACGTTTGAGTCACCAATCCACCTACTAACGTGTGTTTTTGGACTGTGGGAGGAAACCGGAGCATCCGGAGTAAACCCACGCGGACACAGGGTGAACACGCCAACTCCTCACAGACAGTCACCCGGAGTAAGACTCGAACCCACAGCCCCAGGACCCTGGAGCTGTGCGAGAGCAACACAACTGTGCGGCCCACCGTCAACTCTGCTCAGAAAAATAACACACGCATATTACCAGGCATTCAGATATCCACTAATGCCATTAAAGCCATAGCTCTACAATCAAACCCACGTCTAGTAGAAGTGAGCCGAGTTTCAGTGACTTTGTAAACAACAGTTCAGAAAGTAGAAGAAAGGTTCAGTAAAGTGGCGTTCAGGATTGTATTAAAAAAAACTTCACTTTCACACTACAACTTTCACCATTTGCTAGCTCTCCAGTCTCTTTGGAAACTGGTTCAAAACCCGGGTGTCAGTAAAAGAGTAAAAAACAAAGTGGCTCAGTCAGACATGCTAGGCTTCTTCTCTCTCTGCTGACAGCAGAGAAACTGCTGAGAGACCTACAACTGTTGAATAAATGAGGATATTGCTTTATCTCTGCTCCATAGGTTGGTAATATTGAACCCACTGTAAGGTTTGGAGAGCACTGCATGAAATTAAACACAGACTGAAGACACAGGCCGACTTTAGTGCTACAAAACTAAACAGCTCGAGTACCACATGGGTTTCTGTGGTAATTCAAACAGTGATTAAAAGCTTACAGGTCATTTAAACTTCAGCCACATACCCACAACAGCCGTTTTTCTCCTTAAACACACCATTCCAGTTTAAAAGACGCTGAGCCTCTGAATGTAAACAAACCAGAGAGAACTGCAGTTCCGCACAATTGTAGACATTGCCTTTAAGGCCTTTCCACATCTATTTCTGTGTGAAATATGGAATGGCAGACGTATTTCAGCACAAATACAAATGATCTCTTACACACCAATCAAAACATTATTCTATGACATTTTGCTTCATCGTGCAAACTTCTGCCAGCAGTATGTCCTCCCTCATGTAGTACGTGTTGTCTCAGAGTCTTCACACGTCTGACTGAGTATCCTCCATCCATTTTTCAAGAAAGGACATGTTGACTGTATGTGCTACACTTGTATTGCACATTTAAATACTGTTTACAGCAGATATTCATTTAAAACATATAAATCACACCTTGGAATCACTATGCAGGACTTCCAAACAATGTCTATAAATGGTAAGTTCAATTACTTCATAAACATTAAACAAAGGGTCATAGAGATCTATCCATCACGGGGATTAGTTATTTTGATATATATATATATAACTCTCTCTTTCTCAATCTACTAAATACAAAAAAAGGCAGAGTGAAGACTGACAGTCAGAAGGAATTTTAATCTAATTCTGTGAGTGTATCTCAGACAGGACGTTGGGTGGTTGGTATTTCAGGAATGGGGGAAGGTGGTTTAGTGTGTGTGTGTGTGTGTGTGTGTGGTGGGGGGGGGGGGGGGGGGCGTGTTATATAGTGGGTTACTCTTGGGTTGTTGAGGACAGGCGCTTTTCACCAAGAATGAAACAGGGCCTCTCACATGAATGTGCATTTTTGTGTGTGTGTGTGTGAGTGTGTGAATAACAAAAGTGTAAAAATACTTACCCAGTGAATAGTTTGGTTTCCAATTCAAATGTACTAATTCTAGACCTGGGGTATTAAATTACAAATCAGTAAGGTCCAGTTTGACAACATTTCCTCAAGCCAAGATCTGGAACATCATAATGTCTAACCTGTACTATGATTAATGCCATGTCCTGTATATTGAATTAGCCTAGTAGTTAAACCATATTTTATATGTAATTAACAACAACTGCATGTCACATCACATTACTGTTACAGCCACAATTCAATATTTTTCACAATGTTTAAATAAATGCAGATATTAAAATAAAGGCCCAAACTATAGCCTTGTTGTTGTGGTTGACTGGATAACTGCAGACTGATTGGCTCTTTTTTGCTGAAGGGCGGGACTTTATCAGTAAACAGAATGGTGAGAGCTCATATTTCAAACAGTGATTGTTCTCCTTATTTGTGACGTGTCTAGTCTGACCGCACGCAAAACTGTCGTCCCAACTGTGTGCCACAAGAACTCTTATCACATCCTTGGGACTATTTTTATTGTTGCCAGAGGAGTGGTGTCTGGAGCCCTGTGTTGTCATAATGCACAGGTCTGATTGGCTGAGAAGCATCATGTGTGATATGTACAATGTAGGCGATTGGTCTGTGAGATTCCTGGATGCTAAACCTGTACCGGAATGACTAGAAAACTAACACCCGTTTAAACACACACACACACACAC
>NC_089819.1:5457500-5539590 GCF_029633855.1 Hoplias malabaricus
ACACACCACAGGGGGACCCCCACTGCCTGGTTCTGTTATCAAAGCACATGCCTGTACTGGCTAGCATCGTGTTGAGGGAAGGCAGGGACAGAGAGCCCATGGAATTAGTGGAAGACAGCTATAGTGTCACCAACTAAAGGTAACAGTAGACATTCTCCAAATGTCTGTGGACACACACTCATCCAATATTCATTCTTAAATGTATGCTATCAATCAGTGTTTCAATTTTGGCAAACTATGACAAAATATATAAACTGATAACCTATGTTTCACTACAAAAACTAGACAAGAACTAAATAAATATAATCAACTGAAGAATATATTTTTGTACTTTCCATCAATGAATAAAAACTAAACAATAATGTGAACGATTGATGAATGACCCCTTATCTCTGATCTGAACACAGAAAATCTGAAGGAAATAAAACAGGAACATGCTCCGTCTGTATGCTGTAGCCAGACTTCATGTTTCCCTTTTCCCACTGCTCTGTCTCTGTTCACAGAGGCTGCTCAGACACGTCTGTACCACCCCCTGAACTTGTGCTACACAAAGTGACACACCCCAGTGATTCTGGGGAAGAAAGAATGAATTGTAAGAATGTGAGGAGAATTTTGGTTTAACATTTTTTTGTCTATATTCAAAAAATTCTTTCTTCCTCACAGTCACACAACACTGGCCAGATAGTGCTGTGGAATGTGTTCAAATGTTTCAGAGTAATGTTCTAAAGATGTATCTTGTCGAACTGTGTCTCTTTTAACAAGTAAAGAGGAAAGGACTCCTAAAGAATCGTCTCAGAAATGGCTCCCTATTCCCTATCATTCACTATACAGTGCACTATAATAGGGAACTGAAATCAGGAGGGTAGTGAATGATTTGGACAAAAACAAACAACCAAACAACAATGGGTAACCTGCTATCTGCTAGTGCACATAGATCATACACTATTTTTTTTTTTTGCTGTGGATGGTGAGACTGTTTGAATGCACTGAAAATTGTCCACTATGACACTACTACAAAACGTCAGAACCCCTATACAGTGAATAGGGCACAACATAGGTGTTATTCACATCTAACATTGGCATGTGGTTCACTGAGTTGATACTTTTGGAGTCGATTCAGTCTGGATTTACAAGCACACTTTGAACTTAAAATTGTAATATTAATGCAGTATGTATTTTAAGACAAAAACATGGCCGTATTTCTTCCATCACTTTTTAAACATAACATATTTTACATAAAGCTGTTGTTTATTAAAATATTAAATACGACCTGCAAAACAGTAAAGTATTTAAAAATGCTTGGCTAAAAGTAAGTCCCAGACCCACTACGACCCGGATCAGGACCAAGTGTAGTGGTTACTGAAGAATGAATGAATGAATGAATGTCAATAGTGCGTTTATCTCTGTCATTTCACAGCATTACCAGCCTCTACACTTCTTGGCCTTAGACTATATGTAGAAACTTTGCTGTGAGGATTTGATGGCAGGCTCATATACAATTCAAGCACTCCAACTCATCCCCATGTTGGGCTGGGCAATTAATCACAAAGTAATACAAATCAACATTCTCTCTATAGCGATTATTTCAATGGGTTTTTTTTACATTTGGTTTGGATGTTGTTTTTAGACAATAATTAAGAAAACATTGGCCAAAAAGAAGTCAATTGTAAATCGTGGTAAAATGTACAATGAATCGTAATATTGATTTGTACTCAACGCCACGCCCGGCACCATCCTCATGATATAGTATAAAACGCTATCACTCCAGAAAACAAATCCACCCCTCCATAGCCCAAGGTTGGGCATAGGGCGTGGTGACCTTACAATGAAGTCCATTGAGCTACGAGTGACAAATACTTAAATACGCATAAAAACTCACAACATACTTTTGTATTCATGGTAACTGTAACTTAAAGGTTAATGGTCTGCAATGGATTGAACGGGACAGGACAAGCATTAGTGGCTCAGGACTTATTTGGGGGACAAGGACAGTTTCTACTGAATATAAATAGCTTTGGGCACAAAAGAGTCTCGTCTTCCGCCCCTGACCGCTTCTGAATAAGAGACGGAGCCCATGCCAGAGCGAACGATTCTGTCTCTGGGACAAAAGGGGGAAAAGGCGGGTATGTGACTTGGGCATAAAGTTCCGCAAAATCATTCTCTTTGGACGAAATATTGTCCCACAGTTGATTCTTACATTCCTTCTCCATTTTATTACCCATTAGCTAAGTCCACCCCTATGAAGTGATACGACTAAGTGGGGAAGGTGAAGGTCTCTCTCTCCTCACTGAAGCTGCCAGTTTTGGTCCTTGTTGGTTAAGCAGTGGGAGAGAGCGTTTTGGGGTCCCTTGTCCTTTGGGGTAAACGAATGGAAAGGACCTCAGAACAACAAGTCTTTACACTTCCCTCTGGTGGAGAGCTGAATTTGGATCTCATGGTTCTTCAACATGGGAACATCTCACACCATAGAGAAGGTCATTTGCATATCAAGAACTCAATTACTATTCGGCTCTTTAAATATTCATGACTATTGAATAATTCAGATTCCCTGGTCGGTTATCAGAGGTTTTAACTCGTTGTAATTAGAAGTGGTCACATATTCCCTGAATATGGCTGTTTCTACTTTGCAAACTCCCTCTTTTGAGTCAAAGTGATGATTCAGACCTGTTGGTGTACACAGAACATTCCTCATCCCTTTTGGGAATCAGAGTGTCCTTCAGCGGGATGAGGGATTCCTAAGGGAAAAAGATGGAGAATCATTCATTCTATCTTTTCTAGAAATGAATGAATAGCAGAAGAATAGAAGCTAAATAAGAACAGGCTAAAATAAGAGTCCACCCGTTTACTGAAGGTGAATATATCCCCTACGACTCATGGGGAAGTAATGTGTGTGTGAGAGAGGGAGAGAGAGAGAGAGAGTATGTGTAATTCTGTGTGAGGTGAAAGAGTCATTGTTAAGCAGGTGATTTACGAAGCTGTGGGCCTCACAGGGTTCTTCTGTAAAGGCCATGTCCTGTGAGGCTTGGCAGACTGGGCGTCCATTGTGGGGAGTGGACGTGTGAAAACCACTGCGGTGAAAACGGCCATACGTCTTGGAGAGGACAGTCAAAGGAGCCACTGTTCTTCCAAAGATAGGAGGCTTTTCACATTATACAAACATTTAGATGGCGGAGAAAAACCTAATCTCAGTTTTCATAGGCTTATGTTGGTTTGTTTGTTGTTTGCGAGTGTGTTAAATGACACAGCTGGAAATATGACTCCAGGAATCTAACAGAAAGTTGCAAAATCCTTGACAAAGTCTTCTGACTGTGAATGTTTCTAACATTGGCACTAAAGAGCCAATGCACCGTGACCACTAATATTACTGATGGAGAAAGAGGGATGATGTAAGCAATATTATGCTTCTTGGTCTCTGTAATACTGGTGTCTTAAGCGTTATTAGAAAGAGGTGTGGGGTACAGCAAAGCAAAGAGATACACAATGACTGTCACGTAATAAATAATTCCACTGTCGGTGTGATTTGTCATTTTATGTATTTATTTTCAATAAAGTTTTTGTCCATAATTTCAAATGTTTATAATAAATTCCAGTGGAGGTTAGAAGCAAAAGAAGTGCACGTGTGTCAGAGTTGGAGGGTGTCTTGAAAATATTCTCATCTACACAAGGGGGGGCACTGCAGCAGAAGTTTGGGAACCCCCAGCTGAGTCGATAAGACCCACATTTCCACATGTAGGCACTAACACAGGCAAGACTCCTAATGTTGTATTGCATGAACTCTGGAGAAGCTCTGGAGTATCAGGTCCCGAGATGTCCTGGAGTGGTCCTTTCACAAGTGCAGCAAACAGCGACAGAGTCATAGCACCCTTAAGGTGTGGCACACCACCTGGGCTCCACGTGAAGGAGAATCTCAGGAGCATGAGCAGCTCTGTTCTCACATGCGCTGACTGCAGACTTTACCTGGAGTGTCTACTAGGGGGCTATGGGGATAAGTCCAGGACGAATGTGTTTGCTCTCACACATACAGCTCTCCAGGTAAGCTCCAGAACATTTCAGGGTTACCGTGTATGTGCGAAAGGGGCTTATGTTAAGCTACTCTAAATAAAGATGTGTAGTAAACACAAGCTGAGGATGGTTAGGTTTTAAATTTTGGAGCTTCCCTTCACAGACACCTTTCCTGGAACCTTTATAACCTTCAAAATCATCTGCACAATGGTAACACTACAGCAGAAAAACGAAGCCTCCATAACGTTTAATGTTTACAACAGGATATTGAGTTGTAAGTCATTTTTGCAGCATTTTTATTGGTCCAGGCAATATTTATTTTGAACCGTGTAAAAAAGTTTCCTCATTTTTACAGAAAAATGAAATATTATTTATATATATATATATATATATATATATATATATATATATATATATATAAATGTTTGTCCAGCAAAAACAAGGCTCTACTTCTGTCTCGACAACACACAGGGAGACTGTCTGACAGGACAGTTACACTTGCCTCAGTCAGGGTCACTTCACCAGCCTGTGTTCTCCTGCCCTTCTGGGCCTTGGGCTGAGTCATAGAGGCTCAGAAATCAATGGTTCTCCAGAGGAGAGATGGAAGACAGAGAGATGTGAGAGCTGTGCCCTTTCTTTCACGCTGATCCGGTTCATATGAGAGGGATTTAGTGGGCTGCTCTAACCCCAACTGGATCAGTCAAACAAAGCAGATACAGCAGACATGACAAATAATAAACAGAGAGAGAGAGAGAGAGACAGAGAGTGAGAGAGAGAGAGAGAGAATTGATTGACATGCAGGGGACAATAAGCAATGGCAATGTTTAATGTTTTAAAACTGCTACACACACACCCCACATACACTCAAATACACTCAAATGAGTTTGGGTTCATTCAAAAAGTGGATCGCTATTCAGTCAGTGAGAAATTGGCAAAGCTTCCCATTCACTAACACTTCAGCCAGTGGAAGAGTGAGTCATCTTCCCTCCCAGCAGCTGAATGATTCACTAAATGATTCACTGATTCATGCTCTAACTTAGCCCAAAGGAATCTGGAGAGCAGTCAAGCCAAAAATAAAAAAAATATCCAAGATTCACTGAATCATTCAGCGCCAAGCAATGCCTCAGTGTGTGCCAGACCACTACCATGTGTTTATAGCAGTCTTAAGAAGTCTCTGTGTGGATTTTCAGTTAGCTTTCTGCTCCAATACGTATTCGTCTGTGATTATTCCCCCATATTGACGTGCAAATCGCAACCTCCTCCAACTGAGTAGAGTTTTTAAGGAAGCTCAAGTGGACTTGATTATGCAGTTAGTTGCTTAGTTACAAAAAATACAGTAGCAGTCATCTTCAAGGCTGAGTTTTTGCTTATTTTTGCTGATTTATGCGAAAAACAACTCCCCAAAAAAACTGCCTGGTTATACATGTCCATTCACACAAGCAAATGGGACGTTTACTTTGCATATTCACAAGCCTCATTAGTGTGAGCCAATAGAAAACCAGACAGCAAGTTGCGCTGAGACCTTGAGTCAATATAACACTGCTTGTGAATCTCTTTCACAAAAGTATTCTAGTTCATTTATTTCGTTTTCCATCATGATAGATGCTGAAAAGTATCTTTCTGAAATTATTCATTCACTCACTCGCTCATATTTTGTAAAGGCTTTATACTGCTAAGGCAGGAGCTCACCCTGAACAGGGCACCAGTCCATCACAGGGCATCACACACTCTCAAACTGCGGTTCTCAAACTAATAATCAAAGGGTAATCAAAGGGTCAGCTCACAGTTTTTCACAGGCTGTAGTTTGGTATAGCAGGTTGGAAAAAATCAATGTCATCCGCATGGCAGACTAGAGTTCAAATCCCAGCTTGGACAAAATGTTGAATCAGTGAGACCCCTTAGACAAGATTCCTAACACCACATTCACCTATATCTGTAACATGATTAAAATAGTAAGCTGCTATGGATAAGACTGTCTATCAAATTTAGTTTCCATCATTAATTCCTGAGTCCTACCCACTAAACCAATGGAGCTCACTTCAGCCTTCACATCCAAATTGCACTGCTGTTTATTACACCCCCAGTTTAATGCTCAGTGACCGGGAAGTAGCGGTGCGAGGAACAGAGCCTTGGCAGTGGCCGGCACTCTGTTCCAGCCAATTGACCTCACGACATGCCAAGGCCCTTGGACGTCTGGGTTCCGTCGTGTTTAGAGGCCTCATCTGAGCGATGGGTGTTAATTCATGACCTGTCCCATTAAACACAGTGTCGTAAATCAAGTGCTTAGCACACGAGAGCAAAAGTATGGATCATTAAAGCTCGACTCCCAATGAATTGAAAATGAACATGTCATTCAATTTTTCATTTATTGGTTTTAAATTGGTTGTGCATCACATTTGGCAAATCTAGCTTCAATAAAGGGAAAGAGATGGCAGCTTGTTAAAAGCACACAGCTGCTGGGTGTCCACTATGTGACCACAAGTTGATAAACATGCATTCATCAAATGTTTCTTCGCAAATAAAGGTTATCAATAGGGTTTAAGTGCTTTTATTGCACTGTTGCCCACCCAAAAGACTATTTGATTGTGTTGGCTTGTGTGCAGCTGCTCCGGAGAATCTCATTTCATTTCATGCTTTTGTATGTACATTGTACATTTGTGTCCACAATGGGTGCACCTTATTGTAGACCGGTTTTCTGATCTGGATGATGCAGTTATAGAAGATAAATAAATAAATTAATGGATGAATGAATGAATATATGAATGAATGCATGAATGAACTCACTGACTATAAGTGCTGTCCAGATATGAGAGTAATCCATAGGCTAACTAGCCACATCTGTGACTGTATGCAATTTATAAACACACAGAAATTCTAAATACATGGAAAAACACCAGCAACTTGAGCATACATCCCAATTCAATTTCCTCTACCATTATTCCATTAGTGATCTTGATAATGACCATACTGCTGAAATGCAGCCTCCACTGACTTCAAAAGAGGAATGAAATCTGGAATGCCATTCATGGTGCATCATTGTTGATTAATGTCAACAAAAGAACAAGAAATATGAGAAAATGTGACAAGGCCTGTGAGGTAGAGAATAATGTAGGAGTGCAGCAAACCAAACTCTGGGGGACACAGGTGTGTTGAGGCATTATAATACATCTAGGGTTGACAGCAGTTACACAAAGGTAAGGTAGGCTAAAGCCAGGAAATGAAATAGCATTGTCCAATAATCCCAGTGCAACCCAGGGCTAGAAACACTCAAATAACAACATGGATTTTTATTGTTGATGAACTGTTTACATAAACAAGGTACCTCTTTATTAATATATGCCAATATATATATTAATATATGCCATACCTGTGAGATTCCATATAAAGTGGAATCTCACAGGTATGGTACTTGTGGAGAGGCACATACATCTGTAGAGGTTTTGGGACAACAATTAGCTTAAACTTCCTAGTCTCTGAATTCAGTGTTTCATTCAGTCCCATTGCCATGTGTATTAAATCAAGTACTTAGCAATTAAGTCTGTCTTTTCATTTGTGAAAGAATGTGTCCTTCTAAAGAGCTCATTGAATAAGCATAATACTCTAATAAGATGCCTCTGTTATAACAAGTCAATTTATTACATTTTGTCTTTTCTAGATATTCCACAAATCAATAGTGACTAATATAATTGAAAAGAGAAAGCATTTAGGAACCACAGCAACTCAGCTACAAAGTGGCAGACCATGTAAAATTACACACTCAGACAACAAAAAATATTGTAGAAAACTTTCCCAGAAGAGTCGAAGCTGTAATAGATGCTTAGGATGTCCTTTTATCGAAATAGTGTAGCAACATATCATATTTGGACACATCTATATAGACAATGAACAAATGGCACCATTGGAGTAGGTTGAGGATAATGAGAGGCTACAGAGCAGGTTTGCAAAATCAAGCAGCACAGCCGTAGATTAATAAAGTCTGCATTTAAAACACCTGACTACTATTAACCACCATTCATTCTACCACCAAATGGCATGTAGTGAGTTGATTCCATGCCCTACACAGACATGAACATCAACAAGGAACAGATGGAAACACTAACAAGGCGTTAATGGTGGGATACAAAGGGTCACTTGATGATTGACCCCACTTACCTGCATCACCACCTGTTGCCATGGCAGCCGGTCACCACAAGGTAGGTTGGCACGCTCCAGCTGCAAGGACACATTGCGTCTCTCCTCCTCCAGGGCCCGAGTCAGGCGCTCAAAACGAGCCTCCTGCTCTTTGACCGAGGCCATGATGCTGGCGGCTGAACGCACTTCGTACTCCTCCATGGCCACGCCCCCTCACTTCAACTTGGTATGCTGCTTACAGAATGGGATTGGAGGGGAATACACACAGGGAGCTGGGTCAACAGACACAACTGCTTAGGGCCAAGCAAAACTAACAAGGAAACCAACACAGGCCACTTGAATCATCTGCTGACAAAAGGTCATGCTTTACATACCCTTGCAATAAAGCAAAAAGAAACGCATGGCATATGGTACACTTTGCTGAACGTCAACACAACACAAACAACCAGACGCAACATTTCTGCTGAGAACTGTTCACCAAATCCAACTACATTTCTACCCAATGTAGTCAATCAGCCAAGTTTTTCCTGATGTCTGGAGATTCCTTCTTTAGTTCTGCACTGGAGTGATTTACATTTAGCTCTTCATGCCGAGCATTGTGACAAAACAAAACCCCCAAAACATCTCGCTGGTTGTTCCTTCCCAGCTTGGGATTTAAACTCTATTCTGTTGTGTTTTGTGCAACAGTGTCAGTTACCACACCACACCTAGATGTTAGTTTAAGTTCCAGCCAAGAATCAAACCAATACAGGTATGTAATGGGTACCCACTGTACATTTTAAAGTGTTTTGTGTAACACACAATTGTAATTCAAACATTCTCCCACACTTCAGTCAGTTTTTGATTATTTGTGCATAGTATTAAGAATAACAATTGTCATTTTAGTTAAAAACGATGTCAAAATGATTTAGCATAAATGGCGTAATACGCTACTTTCATGATTTCTAACATTGAAACAAAACATTCACTCTTTTAAATCATCTAAACTTATACTCACGCATACATCTGTATACAATATTTTCACAAGAACAGAACAAATCAATGAACGTGTATTTTTTTTGTTGTTGATAGAACTCATGACGAATGTAATTTTTATTATACTTTTTTTTTTTATTATATAAAATGATAATTGTCTTTTTTTTTATGAACAACAGTTAGCATAAAATGACAAACCAGACCAGTAGAATGTTTGAATTTGGAATTCAAACTTATTTGTACACCTAATAATATTGAAGTTATAGTAATACATTGGTCATTTACATGAGTTAAAAAACAAGTTAATACGTATTTTTATTTGCATAAGCTGTACTACTGCAAATGTCTATTAATAATTAACAATTCTGTATGTTTTATCTGAAACAATGAACTTGTCCTCAGTAGTTACACTACTGTTTCATCACAGGGCATTTTATGCACAACACATGTCCCTACTATTTTCTGATATGGCTGAATTTGTACCTACCATCTTTTACAAGTCTAAATGTTATATAAAATATCTTGTGGCAGATGGTTGGGAAATGGGATCACGACCCAATAAGAAGTGTGTGGGCAAGCTGGGCATGATAGTCTATTGTTTCCTGCTTGGAGAGAGAAAGTTTGCAAAGAAGTCTATTGGCCCTCTCTGCTCCTAACTGTAAAGCTACCTTTGCAAAACATAGGCCTTCTATTTATGTCCTCTTACAGTTAGTCATGGAATGCATGGAACAGATAACAGACACTGCTCTGCTTTGAAATTCCAGTTTACGTCAGTGTGGCTCACTACAGTGGAACAGCCTGGTGTAAAAGTGTGTATTACTCTGGAGCTAATTAGCTCTAGCCCTGGAACTACAAGTAGAGAAAAAGTTACAATAAAAATAATTTCAAATGTCCAAATAAATAAAAAATAGATATCATTTTAACAGACTTTGTACAAGGTTAATAAACCGATTTTCACCACACAACATTGGGCACCTGTCTACAAGACCCTGAAAAGTCTGGCAAGCTGAACCTTCAGCCATTCCTGGATTGAGTGATTCTAACTTAAAATATATTCAAAATGAGTTAAACAATTAAGTTATTTTCAACAATTTCTTCTTTTTGAGTTTGTGAAACTGTAAGATGTTGATTTTAGCAGAGACCAGTGCAGCAATTTTCAACCAAGATGGCTGTCACATAGATCCCGAGTCCTAGGGTCGTGGGTTCGAGACACACATTGGGTCACTTCCCCGAGGAGTTTGGTGTGTTCCCACACAGTACAAAAACCTAATGCTGGTAGGTGGACTGGCCGTACAGGAGTGTCCATATGTGTGGGTGTTACAGACAATGAATGAATGTATGGTTAAATGTGTCCACTGAATTTATAGTTAAATTCTGGTATTTTTTGAGTTGTATTAGGCATTAAACGAAGTTGTAAACACTTAAAGTAAATGCGTATGCATACGTCTGACATTTGAGTTTATGAACTTAAATATTTTAAGGCAACTGTCATCAGATTTACAGTGTAGCTTTATCCAGTGCAAATCTAAAGGTGAACTTTGACCACCACATATCAAGGCTGATTGGATTCATTCAGAGTGGAAGCAAAAAAATATATACATTTTCCTCAATATATTCCTTTAAGCAAACACACAGCAGCCATTCACATACCTGAAAGTACTTGCGTATATTTACTCAGTGCAAACCAAAGGGACACAGCACTTGAACACTGCACAGGATGGACATGCCATATATATTGGCCATGCTAAGCACTGGGCACCGCTCTCCACAGACATCTCCTCATGCCCGGCAGTGAGAAAAAGATGGGAATGACAGTTTCAAAGAGATCATGAGTTTAAAAGAAAAAAAAAAAAGAAATCTGAGCGTTCAGACTCGAGTTATGGTTCACGCAAAGTTCACTTTTATACACACCTAGTAGGCAGTGGAGCAGGAGTTAGAGAAAGCACATTCCCTGCTACAGACAGGCAGCAAAGAGAGATGCCCAGTGGGGAAGAGAGAGCTGCGGGGAGAAAGCGAAAACAGGAGAGAGAGAGATGGAGAGAAGAAATGTTAATCACAAGAAAGAACTCGCACTTCACGACAGATTCCAACCAAGAAATTGAAAAGATAAGATCGCAAAGAATAGTTTGAAAAAGGAGACAGTCAGGCAGTCCGAGCTTCTCGTCTGAAGCTGTCCAATCCAGCCTGCTATACAGAGAAAGAGAGGAGAGGTAAGAAAGGAGAAGCAAGTGTTAGAGACAGAGATATCAGGACAGGTGGAAGTTAATGGATTAGCACCATTTGCTCCCACCGGAGCGGTAGGTCAACACAACGGCACGGGCTATTCCCAGTAGCAGCAAATGTAGGGGCCCATATTCCTTTTGAAGCATGGCATGGTACACAGGCTTTGATGTTTGTTTCTGGCTGATCATTTATTCATCTGGAGCAGTGCTCTAACATGGCTCTTGCTATGAAACAGCACTGGAGAGCAGCTTTCTAGAGCAGAGCTTTAACCAAGCCTGAAAGTCTAAACCAAACCAAGGTCCAGACTCAACTAGCCTAACAGAACTAAATCAACCAGCCTACAAAATAAATAAACAATATGCAGAAAAAAAACTCACTGTACACTCTACAAGGGTTCTTTATTAAAGATGATGAGCCTATTTCGTTATGAAAGGGTTATTCAGATTGATGACATATGTGCTATTGATGGCTTATCTTTAAGGCACCAAAAATGGTTCTTCTGCTGTAACAAAAACTTGACATTGTAACAATAGAAGAACACTTTTTGGTGCCATTTAGAACCCCTTCTCAAAAAGATGCTATATAGAATACGTATAGCAATATACTCCATTAATCAGAAGAAGCCTTTCATGATGCAAAGAACCCTTTAACCATGAAAAGGGATCTTTAAGTGTTCAAAGTCTTATATACAACCACTTCCTTTAGTAAAGAATCCTTGTAAAATCATCATTTTTAATAGTGTAGCCTAATTACAGTGTGTCTAAACTTGACTATACTTTCATAAAAGTATCCTGAATCAGACTGTAGCCCAATTATTCTAGCACAACAAAAATCCACTCAACTTTGATCTCAGTCCAAGAAATTAAGACTGAACTGGACCGTAGTCGGTCAAAATAATAAATAAATAAATAAATAGTTACCAATCTAAATGTTATCAAGTCTAGCCACAATTCACAATATGAACAGTGTGGTAGTAAGTGTAGTCAAGTTCAGGCAAGTATTTTAAGACCTAAAGCACTAGTATCAATAGAGAGTAAATGGCACCCCCCCCCCCACCGAAAATAAAAAAGAAGGATTATAAGCCCACCTGAGTGTCTGTTTACTTATTACACAGCGTTACATAAGACAACTTCCCGACAACATTACATGGAAATGCATTGGTTAAAACGCCAGCAGCTCTGGCGTTTTTCAGTTTATAAAGAGGATAAAAATTTCAAAAACACTTTGAAAAATGGCTCGGTTCGGTGGAAGAAAAACAAAACACACAAACGACAGACAGGTGGTGTGGTCTCTGAAGTCTTCAGCTGGTCAGGTGGGACTATTATGAAGAGTGATTTGTCTTTCCCTTTCATGGGGACGCATGGATTCCTTATCACAACCAGGAAATGCAACTGTGAATATGAATCATCATTCTCAAAACACTCCATAGAGAAAGTTTTAGACAGCTGTTCTTCAGACATTTCATATGAAACCAAAATGTATTAGGGATTCCCTCTGCTCTTCAGGAAAGGCGTGTATTATTGGGTATTATTGGGTTTATACCATAGTTCCATTATCACCTGTTATTGTTGATTTTAAGACAATGAGCCAACACATGTCATTGGAAAAAGAGAGTTTAGACTCATGTGCAGCTGCTCCAGAGCATCCCATTTTATTGCATGCTTTTGCATGGATATTGTGCACAGTGAGGATCCACAGCTGAACGTCTGCACCAACGGTGGTGGCACCTTATGTGTCTGCAAATGTTTGGACATTAGGATACATTCAAATGCCTAGAAGACAAAAGCAGCCCCAAAATGATCTTTTTCTACAGATGTGACACATACTGTATGCACTGAATGCACAAATTCATTGAATCTGATTTCTTCAGTTCCAAATGTGGGCCATTGAAATCTAATCCATAGCTGATTTGTGGCTCTGTCAGAACAAACAGATTAAAATTGTTGCAACTTTTACATCAATCCATCTAGACATTTCTCATAATTTCCCTCTGAATGGTGAGAAAATGGCTGATGACTCTAAAAAATGATGAAATTACCTCGGTCCAAAATGTATTCCTTTTAATCAGAGGTATATATGGAATAAAAACAGACCGGTCAAAGCATTTACATTTTTAAAAATAACTGGGAAATAAACTTGAATTTATTAAATCTAGGTTTCTATCACACATTTATGAAAATAAAACTTATTGGCCCTTGTGTTCTCCTAGTTGAACGTTCTGTCAGGAAACGCGAAGGGCGGACTGACGGCAGCGGACGCACACGCTACAACACAGACGTTTATTTAAACAAAATAACAAAACCAACACACACATACTTGAGGGCAAACACGACGACTGATAAATGAAAGGACTCGAAACAACAACATGAAACGAGGAAACGAAAACAAGGAACAACTGACTAGGAATTAGAACGCCAACATGACTAGGAATAGGAAACAAAACGACATGAATAGGAACGAAACAAATGACCGATCCAAGGAAATGACACAAGGGAACTTAAATACATCTTACAGACGAGACGCACCTGAAACAGATAATGAGGAGTACGGACAAGGAGGCGGAACAAAGGCGGGACCAGGGCGGACACATGGACAATAACAGACAGAGCCGTGTGCTGAGAGAGCACATGGCAGGGAAAACAGACAGTTTCCATATCTCTTTTTTTCTTTTGCAATCAAATCATATTTTAATGTTCTATCAAAGGGGAGATCTATGACTGTGGGGGGAAAGGTGGAACAGTGTGTTTGAGGGGAAAACAGACCGACAGAAACATGCAAACAGACTAGAGAGCAGACAAACTGTGAGAACATATCTTCCAAATTATATACAAAGTATTTTTGATTACAATTATGAACTATGGCTTCTTTTTTTACATTAAAACAAATGATTTACAAATATATAACGCATTAATAATCCGACTAATAGCGCAATCGAAATAGAATAAGTCCATGTACACACCTCAATTGGAAAAGAGTATTCTGATTGTGGTCATTCCGATTACATTTTCTATCCGTTTGGACGAGGTGGGTAATCCTTTAAATAGTCTGTTAACTAGAAGAGTAATAGTCATGTAAACACCTGTATACGATTTCACATCCAATCGAAAAACCTATGTACGTTCTGCTACATGTGCTGAGCATGTACAAAGCAACAGCAGCACACATTATTATTGGACTCTGGGTCTTATGGTGTATTCTGTGATGGGCATATGATAATCTTTCATCAAAATCATGAAAGACTGCTGTGTCATAAGGATATTCATTTCTAAAAGAAAATGCTTAGGACAGAACGTACAGACCTTTATCTCTAGTCTGAATGTGTGAAGCACTGTTCTATAGCACATCTGGGTCAGTTTAGGAGCATGATCACTTTAGAGCACTGTCAAATACAGGCCATAATAAAAAGAAAGTCTGAACAGCCCTCAAGAAAAAAAAAAGAGGGCAGATATGGTTAGAATATTAAATTTGGGCCACTTTTACCTGCTGTGTGAATGTAGTAGCATTAGTGTAGTGTATGAGAAGATGACAGGCAACATGACACCTGAAAATGAAGTGATATGCTTTCTCAAATGGTACTTTTCCACTGGACGGTATCCTACTCCACTTGACTCGACCCTACTCTGTGTTTTGCGTTTCCATTAGGTCAATTCGGTTCCTGGGACCAGATCCTTTACTCATGATTCCAAGTGATCCAAATGAGTAGAAACTAAAGGTGACATTTAAACCATTCAGAGCACTGACTGGCCAGAGAGACTTGTCAATCACAATGAAATGCAGACATCCAGCACAAACTAGCTGTTTGTAAGACCTCCAAATTACAGTAGAGAACACATCTGTTTTTATCTGACTCAGAACGAATCCAGAGTGAGTTGGACAGTTCAAGAAGGAATGAAAAAACTTTACTGATTTGTCTGAACTCATGCGCAGCTACACTGTGTTCAGTACCATAACACAATACAATATGCATATATACGAAAAGTACAAAAGGCTTAAATGTCACTGTCGCCATTGTTGTGGATTCCAAACCCTGCAGCTCCAGTTGAGGATGGAGTTCTGCCATTGTAATAAAAAACTGACCAGGTCCCAACTACCAAAATAGCAAGTAGAGCCAAGTAGAATAGGTACCATGCACTGGAAAAGCACTAAAACATGTTTCTTTAATTAAAAATAGAATGTTAAGGGTGCGATAAAGTGGAGAATGAAAGGCTCATCGCTGTCACCTACTACACTTATCGGGGCTTGGGATTCTGGATGAGGTTCAAAATAGAGCAGTACTTCTGAAAAGTGTTTCTGAAGATCCACAGGCCTGCCCTAAAGCCACTGGCAGCAAACAGCTGAAAGTGTGGCTCTAGGGGAGCAGAGGCCAAACTGTAGCTGTGTTCATATCACCTTCAGCTCGATTCTATTGCCGTTCGTTGTCCACCATTCATTTTCTGGTACCTTCAATGGCCAGTTTAGTTGAAGATTTCCTTCAAAATTAATCAGTATTTCTGTTGTACTGTGTGCAAATTATTTAATAAACAAAAAAATCATAATTTGTTTTTGCTTATTGCTGCTAATAAATGGCACTTGTAGAACTGTGTAAAAGCAATGTCACACTGGAGGTCATGCTGTTACTGAATATCAGTTCAGTATGTGTGGCTACTTCTTCTGGGCTATCTATGAGCTAATCATAGCTATGCTGGTATTTAGTATAACAGCGCTGCCTCTCATCTGATACTACTTAATGAATTCATTAATTATAACTTATGAGCACATGGTGTAGCTTCCCACTGAACAAATAGTTTATTTCAGCTCTGTTTAAAACTGTATAAGAGTTTTGCTTGCACTCTGGATGGAAACAGATTAACTAACTCATCTAAAAGGAGGGTAGTCTTGTTTACAGATGTTACAACCCCCTTAGGGGCCATGTGTAGGTCTACACTGCACTACAAAGTGAAAAATAGTCATTCCAGAAGATTCTCTGCGTTTCTGTACAAACCCTGCTCTAAAAATAGCCGAGTGATAAATGTACAAACAGGACACATACTTAAAGCAAGGTTCTGAGAGATGAAACGAAACAGGGACTTCAAAGCTGCAGCGGGTAAACTCAGCCTGATAAATCCTCAACGGGCCGAGAGGTTAGCCTTGGGGATCCTTTACACAGAGCGACTGGACAACAGGGAAGTTAACCTCACTCTGGGTTCAATCTGAGAGAAATCTGAGAGTTGGTGAGCAGATCCCTGGGAGCTGAAAGACAGATCAGGCTGGGAAAGAATAAGCAGCATGTTTGGGAATAACCTGCTTCTGTTTCTCTTAGCTGAAGCTGGAGGTTGCTCCTCATTTTCTCCGTATCCCTTAAATGTAGTGGATCAGCCGAGACTTGTTTGAGTAAGAGCTTAGGTTGTTTCTCAGATCTTACAACGTAATGATGTCCAAACATTTGCAGAGTCCACTTTTAATTAGTGATTTCAATTTCATTAAAGTGCACTCACTGTGGACACAGATATTAAAGATATAAAGCTCTCCAGCATTGGATTGTGGAGCAGTGGTACTCCATTCTCTGGAGAGACAGTGCAATGTTCAAATCTTTTAGGATTTGGAGTGGTGGTTGTGATCCAGAACTTATTATCCAACATCATGTTGCAGAACTCGAGCACTTGAAGAACTGGATGTGAAAACTTGTAGAGTTAAGTTTGTTGAGACCTCTAATTGCATGAAAGAAGATATACTCTGAAAGTGCTACAAAACAAAACAGCTCGGGTTATGAATGAGTTTCTGTGGTAATTCAAACGGTGAACATAGTGAAACGTGCCATTCCACCTTAAAAGATTCAGAACTTCTAATGAGAACAGTTTGTTTTGCTGAGATGTATGGCACAAAATAACTAAAGTTAACAAACTTGTCTGGTAGGCTTCTCTTCACATTAATAGCGCTAATACTAATATTAGTTTTATCATAAATGTAAGTCTTCCTTTTCTATGATTTAGCATTCATGAGCAGTCTTCAATGGATACAAAGTTCTCAGATCATGTCCTACAAGCACTCAAGTGCATTATTACCTCCAAAATACCCATCCTCGCTAATGCTTGGCAACTGCAATAACTGTGAAACTAAAAATAACTGCGTATTAGAAGACATTTTACTCGGTCGATCGACTACATTTGAGCAAACCATGAAACTGTGTCAATCCCATTTTTGGTGAAGACACCACCATTAGAAAATGGAAATCATTGGGTTACGAAGCACACAGTCAGAACGCCAAGGTGCAGCAGGCCAGCGAGAAAACAGATAATCATTACACACAACAAAAGGCCGGGGGTGCGAGGTGGGACAGGAACTAGGACACAGAACTGGCAATTGAGACGTACCCCAATTAAAGCCTGGTCCCATTTCATTAGCCCAGACACTCCCTATTCAAAATGATCACCGCCTTCACCCTCCATTTCCTCTTGGAGGGGCATAATCAATCCCTGACAGCCTCCACCTGAGTCCGCCGTCTGTGTCTGTAGGGGTCCGCAGGGGATTGGTGCGAGGAGGTTGCTTGCTTTGGTCTCAAATCAGTACGAAGGTATTTAAAGAAGCTATGACTAGGACTGGAGTAAAGAAAGGCTGATCCGAGACCAGTCGGAAAGAAATGTCTAGCCACAGCATGACAACACCTGCCACTGTCTTAATCAGGCAACGTGTAGCACACCTGAGCGCAAGCGCACACACACACACACACACACACACACACACACACACGTGTGTGTGTTTTTCTTTTGTTTGACAATTTCCCCAGTCACACTAAGCAAACTACAAATAACATATCACTGGACTCACACTTGGATGAGAGTACTATGGCAATTCTGTTTATTGTTTTGACTGATGGATTATTTTTGTCCTGAATTGGTAGAAAACGCACACACACACACACACACACACACACACACACAAACACAAATCTCTAGCTCTATCAATGTGTAAATGACACACATTAAGCAGTAGTGCTATGCTTCACACTGGGGGAGATTAAACGAGCTGAAAGGCTGCAGCGTGCCTCTGTGGAGGGTCACGCCTCTCAGAGCTGAAAAGCACTCTGGGTGATTTTCAATAATTTAACACACTCCTGTTCCAGCACAAGGGGCACTTCAGAGGTCAGCAGATATTTTACCAAAAACCCTTCAGAAACGAGGAGAACCACACATTTTCCAAATTAAAGAGTGGTACATCACACAGAGAGCTTGGGGTCATTTATTAAATCAGAGGGTGGGCTGCAATGGCCAATTACTTACGAGCACAATTCAACTCAGCCAGAAACTATTCAATTTACATATTTGATTTTTTTTTTATCAAATGCTTATTTCACTTGCTAAAACTAATTAAAACAAAGCCATCACCTCCCACTCCCTTTGGATTGTGTTCAGTTTTAGAATCATATTACACAACCACCTATACTGATGCAGACATAAGTCTTCCTCAGAATTAATACAACACCCTTGTCGTTGATGAAAAGGTATCTGAGGAGGCTCCTAGTTGAGGCATCTAGTTGTTTAAATTGCCGTTGCACACTTGAATCACAATAATGGATTTATCTGCTACGCTGTGGATGTGTGTTGTTAAATGCTAGGTTTACCAGCTTCTTAAAAAAGAAAAAAAGGTAATCACTAAGTCTGCAAACAGTGCGCTCCAGTGATGCAATAACCTGATTGATAACAATCAAGACAGCAGTTTATCCAAGCCCCAGTGCCTCCAAAACTACATCCCACAAATAAGAGAACAGTCCGAATCCCTGCAGGAGTCTATTAATCATCGCAAAGGAAAGTGCTCATCTGGGATTACTTCACTTTTTAAATCTTTAACATATGTTTACAAAACTGTGACTGTTCAATTATCTTAGAGTCATACATTCACCTAATCGTAATTTGTTTTGAAAAACAATTATTTGGGGAGAACAAAAAACACAAAAGTATAAATCAGGCTAAAATGGGAACAAGCTGGAAATATGGCAAAACAATTACACATTTTTAAATACACGATTCAATACTGATCATACAGTTATGTTCAAACGTTATGGCACCCCTGTGCAGTGGATCCTGGCTTCACTTTGGGATTCAAAGGCTTTCCTTTCCTCTCTCTGTGGAACATTAAAGGCAAGGCCTGAATATATGAGAGAGAGAGAGAGAGAGAGAGAGAGAGAATAATATAAAAAAAGAAAAGCATTGTTTACCATTTGGCATTTTTTGCTCCCCTCCCTTTCGATTTCACTTTGAAGTACTGGGAGCTTTCAGACAGTAGCTGTCACACATGTACAAACACACACACACACACACACACACACACACACAAACACAAACACACACCCACACAACTCAGGGTTCTTACGAGTGTCTTGAACTTGGGCTCAGAGATTCTCAACATTGGTGAAAAATCCTCAAATCAAATATCAATCATTTTCCCTTCAACTCAGCACTGAGATCAAAACAGTGACATCACAAATCTGAGGTGTCATAACACACCTGTGTCATTACACACCACACAGGGGGCAACATCTGGGGGGATTTCACAAAGCAAAATCTTTCAGTTAACCAGACAACGCAAACTTAAAGCTGAGGACTGTCCAGCACAAATTCCCCTCAGCTCTTTTTCTGTTGGAGAGGCTTGACTCTTGGTTTAAAGGAACAATAGATACAATTTGATATTTTTGTTCCTGGATCTCTCTGTAATTTCAGAGAGAAATTCTAATTTACATCACTGTCCTGAAATCAAGGGCAAGGGGCAGGAAGATGGGTGGTTTCCTATCCTCCTTCAAAAGTTACATAGTGCAGTTTCTGCAGTGCCCAGCCCAGAGTAGCAACAACAGAGGTTGTATTCTCCCTGTTGAAGCTCAGTGAAGCATCACAATGATTCTCTGGCTGTAATTTTATTTTATTTTATAAATACTATCTAAACTAGGAAATCAAGTTTGCTGATTAATAAAACAGAAATCCACAGAGATTCCTGCCATCTTTTTTTTTACAGGTGTTGGTGTTAAATTAATATTACTAAACATAAAACACAGTCTTTCATTAATCTTGTCTAAATTAGTTTAATTCACTGATAAAATGATGAATGTGTTAAATTCCCTGTCACTATTATAAGTGTTACGCAATTCTGCAGTAATAGCATATGTTTCAATGAGATAATTAGTAGCTTCATTTTGATTTGTCGTTAATGATTAACTATTACAGAGTAATTATGTAAAAGTTACACTTTAAAATAAGTGGGCAGTTCCTGTAGTTATGTAGGTGTTGTGCTATATAACTGAGTGGCAATATAGACATTGTTTAGGGGTAACAATAACACAACACATTTAAATAATTTCATAAATGTTACATTGTGAAATAGTACAGTGGATGTGCATTATCACATTACAGAATGGTTCAAAGCTGAAACTGGTTACAATGTCTCAACAATAACATTAATATTAGCTACATGTTAGAAACTATGGCAAATCCAGTTTAATGTCGTAAAGTAAGTTAATACATTCCTGCCAGAAAAGACTTCTGGGACCAAAAACAATCATGTTCCAGTCTGATTACTAATGTAATTACACATATGTAATTACTGAAGTTGATACAGACATGTAATTACATGAGCTTTACTACTGTAATCCATCTGTAACAGGTACTAATTCATCAGTAGTTACACTGTTGTTGCATATGTTGTTCATGTGTAATTACAGTTAATAGACACTTAATATAAAATGAGGCCAAGTTTTTTAATGTGGAATGGTATGTTTAATGAAAAAAGAAAATAAAAATGATGTGGATGAAATTTAATTTGTCTGTAAGTTTTATTCACTTGCAGTTACCACAGAAACTCATTTGTTACTCAGGTTTTGTAGCACTTTCAGACTGTGTTTACTTTCATGCAGTTTCATGCAAATTCAGTTCTCCTGAATTTGGTGACCTTTTCACCTTAAGCAAATCGAAACAGCAAAAATAAGTCAACATTATCCAAGGAGCAGAAATAGAGAAATATTAACATCTTGCAAGATTCATGCTTTTCAAAGTTTGGCGCTCTTATCGTTGTCTAAAAAAAACTCAGATGTATTTTCTCTGGTGTGAGCCTAGCACACCAGACCGAGACACTTTTTTTTTTTTGCCATTTAGAGACACTGGGGCTTCATAAACACACCAGTTTTGGGAAAAAAAAGACCAATTCTGAGCATGCAAATAACCTGGAAAGCAGCAAATGGTGAGGAACCATCCTCAGAAATTCATAAAAAGTTTTGTTTTTATTAAATTCATGACAGTCAACGTTAAACATGGAGCTGTGGTGTTCTGTGTGGTTGCCAGCAGGATATTGCAAGTGTTAGCCAAATCGTTGCTATGCAGTTGCAATGGTGCTGTTAAGCTACTAATATTCAACATGGTTGACAATGTGTTAAAGGGGGTTTGACATGGTTTTCCAAATTATTAATTATTGTTTGTGGCTTCCATAGTTTAAGGCAGTTGCTAGGTTGCTGACATGTAGCTGCTGTTCCACAGGATAGAACACCAGGATCTATTTGTAGTACAGCATCTCTCCATGCCCAGACATTTGGTTTAGTCGTCAACCTGGACCGATATAGACTGGCCACTGCAAATGCAGGTTCTCAAACCTTTCACAAAAGCATTGTCATGACATATTACACTAACAGAGTGATAGAGTCTGAGCACATTACTATCATCTCTGCACTAAAGTGCCTTTTGGGTAAAGACATGGAAAGCAAAGCTCTGTTTGGATCCTATCTGTGCGAAGTTTTGATCAATATTAAAAAAATAAATAAATAAAAAAAACCCTCCCTGGATCCGAGAATGTCTAAAAGGAAATAAATCAATCCCTGACTTTTAGACAGGCTGATGAAAGTGTCTAACAATCGTCTTCAGAGAGAGAAGGCTGGCAACAGCAGAGAAATTTCCATCAGCTTATTCAGCCTAATCACGTCAATGTCAGGGCTTGACAAATCCACAGATGAGTGACAAATTAAAAGGAAAAAACATGAGTAAACCACAGTGGAGAAACCATGAGTGCAGATGCTTCCAGAGAGGTGTAGTGCATATCATAAATTAGCAAATAACAAACTATCATGTAAAAGCACTTGACCTTGGTTTTTGACTCAAGAGAGATCTTGATTGGAACGTGAATGACAAGCGCTGCAGTCACCAAGAGTGCTCAACTGACTTGTGACTCAACAGCAAAAAATAAGTAAATAAATAAATAAATAAACAGATATGGGAAAGATATCAAAGCAGTGTAACCTGTTGTGTCGTTTGCCAACATGAGTCTTTGCAAATCATTGCTTACTGATCGGATTTAGCCGATTTAGAATTTGAATCTTTTATCCATATGGGAGTGGCCTCATCCAGGAAACCCATGGCCACACATTCACAAGGGGTCTGAGTGACAATAAAGAAAAACACAATGTGTCATACACGAGGAGCATTCAATAAGTTCTCTGTATCGATGTAATCTACTAATCCTACAGGTACGTTTATAATGGCTCTCAGAAGAAGGGCTGGGCAATAATTCATATCAGTATCAATATCAACATACAGTAATACCTTGACTTACGAGTTTAATTCGATGTGACCGAGCTTTATGTCGCAATATAAAATATCCCACAACAATATGATTTTTAAACCCATTTTCAATATTTCAATGTACATTATTTACAGCATCTGCCACTGACTGACATTCAAACAAAACGAAACTCTCTATTAGCAGAGACAAAAAAGATAATGACAACAAAATCAATCTAGTCTTATTATAAACACTTAGGTTATGTTCTCTCGCTACGGTCTAGCAGAGTGTTTCTTTTTTCCCCTTGTGTGGTGTATATATATAGGTAGCCCCGCCCCCTAGAATATACCATTCCCTTAAGAGGTAAAAGTTATTGTATCTTGGATACACAAGTTTCATAAACAATAAAAATAACAATGAACTAACAACTTTACCAAGATTCAATTACGACCATGGCATGTTTTACATTCATTCATAATATCAATATTTATTAGTTCATATATTTTCCCTCTTCTAGATGCTAGTTCTTCCTTCCCTCTGTGGAGAATGGATTCAACCAGGTAAGTAAAACTCAGCATCAACAGATAGTACTCTTTTCCCTCTCACATGACCCGTCTGCAGGTGAGCATGTACAGGTAAGTATACATATAATGGTTTCTCTTGGTGATGTGGTACAGGTACTGTACGTCATCACAATATGTCTGAGTAGACCAGGGCAGTGCTTTTCCAACAAAAGACCTCTGGTAACTGAACTGGCTCCATTCCCGATTCTTAGAATCTTGGTGCTGTAATTTAGATGTGAACCAAGCATGCCAAGCATCGGCGTTGGGTGTTGCAGGATTGATTGACTCCAGCATCTCTGTGACTGGATAAAGAGACTTGTGTAAACATTGCCGAGTTCTGAGCCGAGCTGAGCTTGTGAAAAGAGGAGAAAAGTAGCCATCGTGCCTCAAGTTGCGGTAAACACAGACCCAGAAACACACAAACAGGGCATGTTCCCGTTTTATTTCCTGTTGTTTATTTATATAACAGTCTGTAAATGACTGCATACATCTACACTGAACCATGACGCTTTATTTGATGCTCTGTCTCTTTCTGTAGTTCTGTAGATGTGGGTGTTTATATCACACGGTTCCAAATGAACAGGAAGTGTTCCAATTGCATGGTTTGGTTGGTTAAAAAAAAGAAAAAAAAAAAAGAAAGAAAATTGCTAAGAGGGATCCCGTTGCCACTATGCATGTTTAAAGTGAGTATCTTAGCACTGCCATCATGTTCAGGTTCTGTGCCCAGGCACGGTTAACATGGAGCACTCACACAAGTCAAATGAACTGGGCTTAGGGAGTGAAACGTGCCTGGGCACCATACGGATCACCTAGTGTGAGTAGACCCTCAGTGATTTTGGAGATCCAACCATCATCAAAGTTTTAAGGGAGTATCTTTGTGGAAAAACAGCATTCCATCTTTCTAATACAGTTCCAAAGACACTGTACCAAGTTGTTTTGGTGGCTTATGGTGGTCCGGGACCTGATTTATTAAGATTTCCCTCAAGGGAAAATCTCCATTCAGAAAACTGTGTAGTCCAAAATTAAGCATATTTTCTGTTCCAGGAACTCAGCCGTTGGTGCTAGGCTTCTGTTGTTATCCAACTGTAAGATGAGTTTCTTTTTAAGTGAATAAATTAATAGGAAAGTGTATACATACATATGTCACACATACACCACCTACTGACCAAAAACACTGCCTGAGAACTATGCTCTGAGGACCGAGTAGAGAAGGGAAGGTGGACAGAAGGGTAGTTACCTGTGTTGTTACTTGGCTGTGGTCAGTGTGTGTGTTGACCGTGGGCGGGGCTTACACTGGATAGGACAGGTTCTGAGCTTTTCCACCCCGGCTCTTCTGCCTGACAGAGCTGTGGAAAGTAAAATAAATAAATAAAGAGAGCAAAAAAGAGAAAGACAGCACTGATTAATGACCGTCAGTCAAGGTCAGTTCACCAGATAAGTTCAAAACAAGATGGATTATACAGCTTTTATCTGACAGAAAAACAAGACTTGAGGTACATACTGAACTACAGCTCATTAGCAGGGCTGACTGAACTCTGCTTGAACTGAATGAACTGAAAAGAAATTTAACCCTGTGTGTGTGTGTTTTCTACATATCCTCGCAAAGGTGTAAAAGATGGTCTGCGATAAAGTCAGGGACCATCATTTATTTCACTGCCACTCATTTTGGTAAGAGAATTTGCTGAGTCCATGTATCCTTTCTAGTTGGGATATATATATATATATATATATATATATATATATATATATATATTTATTATTTTTTTTTTCCACATTATCTGTAACTACTTATCCAGTTCAGGGTCATGGTGGGTCCGGAGCCTAACCGGAATCAATGGGTGCAAGGCAGGAACAACACCCTGGAGGGGGCGCCAGTCTCTCACAGGGCAACACACACTCACACATTCACTCACATCTTCGGACACTTGAGTCGCCAATCCACCTACCAACGTGTGTTTCTGGATCGTGGGAGGAAACCGGAGCGCCCAAACGAAATCCACGAGGACACGGGAAGAACACACCAAACTCCTCACAGACAGTCACCCAGATGTATATATATATATATATATATATATATATATATATATATATATATATATATATAGTTCTCAGTTACGCAGTCATAAGTCTTGTTCGGTCAAGTATTTGGTAATTAGATTCCCGTTAGACAGATCTAGGAGTTCAGGGACATAAGCTGGGTTTCCACCCGTGTAGGCTCTTGATCAGGGGCAGAGCATCAGAACGAGCCAGATGAAGAAATTTGAGTGGGGTATTGCTTGGCCACAATGGATTTTAAAGCTGTTTGCTAATTAAATAATCTCTTCATGGTTGTGATGCAACTCAGAGACATCTGTGTGGTTTCTGTCGCAGAGCACTTGTTCTTAATGTTTTGTGAGATATCCCCCTTAATGGAGTGGCACTTCGCCAGGGTGTGTTCCTGCCTTACGCCAGTGATTCCAAGTACGCTTCGGTCAAACAGTGACACGGAGCAGGACAAAGTGGTTACGGAAAATGAATGAATGAATGATGTTATACACTACGTTCACGGCAAATCCAAAAACCACACTGTTCTTTGATCAGAGGACGATGGGTCCCCCTTTGAGTTTTGGTTCCTCTCGAGGTTTTTCTCTTGTGTTCCGAGGGAGGCTTTCCTTGCAACTGTCGCCTTGGCGACGCTCACTTGAAGAGAGAACCCAAGTGAATCTCTATAAATGTCAACATTAACACATCAGCTTGCAGGATTGACTGGAGGCAAAAGTAATGAAATATGAACAAGACTATTTCAGGGGCATTACATTATCCAAACATTAATCTGTCAAAAGTTTTACACATGGTGACTTTTCCCCCCCAACAAAAATGTTCACTTGTTCCTCTAGAGACTTGGCTATCCCTCTCTCCAGGAACTCCAATGTGGCTTTGAATTCAAGGACTCGACTGCTGTGAGCACCTTAAGATTACTGGGACAGACATCAAAAGGTTGGCTAAGCCAAGCAGCATTAACTAGCTGAGTGTCTTCTCTCTCCCTCCTTCCTTCCTTTCTCCCTAATTTCGGAAGGACGATTACACCCCAGGCATGCAATGACATGTAACACTGAGACCCATGTAGGGTATTCGGCAACAGTTTGGACACCTCTTGTTACATTCCACATCTTGAAACAATTCTTGAACAGGGAACAACTTTACCAGCTTTAAAATAAATAAATAAAATGATATAACATATTCAGCTCCGAGAACATTAGTGAGGTCAGATACTGCTGGTAGATGATTAGTTTTCGATCACGAAAACCAATCCAGCTCATCCCAAACGTACTGGATGATGTGCTATTACTCCAGAGAATGCAGTTCCACTTCTCCAAAGTTTTATGCTACAGGGCTTCATTTCCCTGTAGTCTATGCATCCAACTGAGTCTTATGTAGCTTAAAATCAATTCAGCAAATAAGCAGGATGTATGCTATAAAATATCAAGACGTGTGAACTTACTCACAAAGTCAAAATATAATTTGACCACAGAGGCCCAAATGTTTAATGACCAGCTATGCACTACTGTGATGCATCCTGAGACAGTACTTCACCCAACCAAGCTAATAAGGCTAACAACACATGAAACCTAACAGAAAATCACTTAGCAAGAATGCCAACTGTCAGCTGTGATCTTGCATCACTATTAGCGAATGTAGCAAGCAATCCTTCAAAATCATTGCAGATAAAAGACCAAATACACATTCACTGCCCAAGGACACCGGAGGGGACGTTTTGTTGCAAGTAAAATGATCACGAGTTGCTGTAAAGTGTCTCATATCTAACAGCCCCCAAGAACAGAATGGATTATGCAAGTTTTACATCATGTGTTGCACTCAGTTTTGATAGTGTTCCTCATGGAGGACTCACAGTAAGCTGTCAAGACCAAAAGATAGGCATCAGAAACGACTGGCAGAGGACTAGGACAGAATATTGTAAGCGATAGACATGGGAGAAGGGATGGCATGATACTAGCCTTACCGACACAAACTTAACCAAGGGCATATAATTAGTATGGACTGAAGTGAAGTGTTCCAAAGTCTCATTAACTTAGAGGTTCAGAAAGGGTTAAATCACATTCTCTACTTGAGTTCTATGTCCCCATAACACATATGACCAGTATGATTGGCTGTGCCTTTCCCCTTGTCACATGAGACTCTGCATCTATGTTTGGTTGTTAGCAGCACCAGAGCTGGACGGAGAATAGACTTGTCCAGTCATAGACTTACTGTGCAAGACTCAGGTGCACATGGGTGTCAAAAGCAAGTGAGGATGGCAGCCAAAAAAAAGAAGGTGGACATAGGGAGTTATTTTTCAAAGAAACGTGCAAGTCACTTAAAGTCAAGTTCGCTAATGAAATGAGTCCATCACAATAACAACAATGGCAATGCTAGGCTTCGGCACACAGCAGGCTAAAATTGTCTGTAGCTATGAATTACATGGTTTGGAAATTAACTGCATAAACAACTGCCAACTGATTACATTCATAGGTCCGTACCAATGTCAAGAACAATTGAATTCAACCTTCCATTTTGGAAGCATCGCTCAGATTCAAAAATGATACAGTCACCTGTCACAGGTCGTAAATGAGACCACACGTTATGCACAAAGAGAGGCTCACAATCTCAAAAGAGGAAATGTATGTTTGACACGTTTAATATTAATGTTTAAGAGACATATGAGTGACTCGCATAGTCTTCAGTCACTATAAAAATATTAAAATGTGATGTGCTGCAACATATCACAGGAAACTTTACAGTACCTTATTACAGCCACTTCTACACACTATAGCGTCACATGAGCTCAGACAGGGTGTTTCTTTTTTGTTCTGGATTTCTTCATCAGCCACCGATCCAGAGATCATGACTTAATTTTACAAGCTAACATGGTGAGTTGAATAAAATAACTCATCACTACTGTAGCTTGGAGCTTTTACTGATGGAAAGTTTGTCCTGGATGTCTGCATTTTGTTTTTATTGACAAGTGCTCAGCAAGGTTTACACGTCACGATTTAGTCCCTACTTGGCTCAGTGAAACCACAACAAACTGAATCTAATAAAGTACCCAGGCACTGGTAACAAATCTGACTTGTGGAAAAGCAAAAAAAGGGCGGCACGGTGGCGCAGCAGGTAGTGTCGCAGTCACACAGCTCCAGGGGCCTGGAGGTTGTGGGTTCGATTCCCGCTCCGGGTGACTGTCTGTGAAGAGTTGGTGTGTTCTCCCCGTGTCCGCGTGGGTTTCCTCCGGGTGCTCCGGTTTCCTCCTACAGTCCAAAAACACACGTTGGTAGGTGGATTGGTGACTCGAAAGTGTCCGTAGGTGTGAGTGTGTGAGTGAATGTGTGTGTGTGTCTGTGTTGCCCTGTGAAGGACTGGCGCCCCCTCCAGGGTGTATTCCCGCCTTGCGCCCAATGATTCCAGGTAGGCTCTGGACCCACCGCGACCCTAAAATTGGATAAGCGGTTACAGATAGCGGATGGATGGATGGAGGTACAATGCAGTGGAAAAGCACCAACGATTAACCATTGTGATTTTTTCTTCATTAAAAACTAATTTTAGAGGGCAAATGTGTGTAAACATAGACAAAGAAAATTTAATAGTATGGTAGGGGTTCTCTTTTTGTTTGTTTGTATGTTTGTTTTATTCTGTTTTATTCTGATTCTCCATTAAAACGAATTGACCAGACCAAACTGTAAATTACTGAGACACAAAACCGTCTCTGGTGGTTAGCAGTCTACCTCACCACTTCTCAGGTGTTTGATTCCAAGCACTGGGGATGAAAACAAGCTACTTCAGTAGGCATGCAATGGCAGACAGCAGTGAAAAACAGGCAGGGAGCCAGTGAGCAGCAGCAATGAAAACGGGCTCCTTTAGTAGGCAGTCACGGCAGACAGCAACAGTGACAGGCAGCTGGACGACGAGTAGGGCCGATAAGTTGCAGTAAAGGCAGAGTCTTTCTGTTGGCAGGCACCGCAGGCTGCAGCTGTATAGCCAAACCAGTCACACTTGTATATTCTCATTGAAAGTTTCAAAGGAAAAAAAACACAAAGCATATATAAGACACCGGGAGAAGTGACAGTCAGACAGAGGGACGTCGGCGTGTTCTCAACGAAACCAAAATCAGACAGACAGACAATTTTGTGATGATTGGTGTGAGCTCAGGCCAGACACCCTGATTCTGGTGCTATATTTAATCTGATATGATTTTGAATGTATTCCAATAAGGGACTTTTAAAAGCTAGGAATCTCTGCATCTTCCAACTCTGGTCGAACTGAGACTCGGCATCCTGCATCTTTGAGCAAGGCTATAAGTGTGAACTCAGGGATGATCAGGTACATTCTAAACTCTGACTGCCATCAGTCTATTAGGATTCAGCAGACGACTGACAGGATTAACACTGGCCAATGATCATGAAACTTGAAGGTGATGTCAATGTTGAAGGTGACTTTGAATTTCATAAGAAATGGCCCATGGGTTTGCTATTGATTTAAAATTAACATATCTCTGGCTAACGTCACATTAAAGAAGCAAGTCTTTACTTTTAACCACTTTGTCAATAGATAAGTTGTACTTCATTTTAAAGGAGACCGAATACATTAATTTGATCACCCTTTCAGCAAAGTAGTGAGATAACAAGCATTCCTTCCCTGATTGATCTCAAGCTTAGAGTGAATGATGAAATAAGATGCAAAATTTGGTGGACATATGTCAACAGTGGGTTTCTAAAACTATTATTTCCAGCTTTTTGCTCAGAGCATATGATCAAGTTTTCTGAAATGTTCATTAGGCATCAAAAGAAGATTTTTAACCAGCCTACAAATCCAGGGGTTTGTGGGACTCTAGTGGCATTTCTCTTATGATCTCAAAATTGTATTTATTCAGATGAGCAGTAAACAAAAATCTAAATAACAACGGGTCCATGTGTGTGTGTGTTAGTATTCACAATATCAAATTGTATGCCAGCTACAGATCATCATAAAGTTCAACTACATTAGCCTGAAATTGCACAAATTTAATTATATACTGACTTATTTAAACACACAATCTAAGATTTGTCACAATATTAGACTGGAATCCTTGCCATATTCCTCCCAGATCTGAAAGGAGGGCTGATTTCACACCCATGCTTACAGACAGTTCCAGTTCTACACTGATCTGAGTTTTGCTCAAATATATCTGCTCAGCACTTTGCTTGTTTTTCATGCAGCTGTATGATACAAATGAATTGCTACACTTGACAAAAAGGAAGCTAGAGAGGCCAAAAATGCCCCGGGCGAAAAAATGCTGCTATTAATTGCATGGTCCTTGAAATTTCCTCAATATTCCTTCTCCCTGTCTTCCAATACATTGCAGTATGTAGGATAAATAAGAGCATGGGCCTGTGGCACTTGGAAATAGGCCATGGCACAGATTTATGTTCAATAATAAGGGTAATGGAGCTATTGTAGAAATGCTGTCGGGGGCTCGGCTTGATTGATTTGCCTCTCCCTGAGCTCTGGTAATGGAGATGCATTTATCTCTGTGAGGCATGGGCCATGGCACGAGCGGCCATAGCTCAGAGTGAGAGAGAGTGAGAGTGAGAGAGAGAGAGAGAGAGAGAGAGAGAGAGAGAGAGATTAAAGCCATAGTTAGTCAAATTCATGTAAGACTCTTTCCCCAAATGAAGACAGTTTAGTAATTTACCCACTGTCTCTAGTGTATTTCTTTAGGTTTTGCAATGGAACTACTAAGATTAATGTTGCTAACAAACGTGTATTAACCACCAATTAGCATCATGCTAACTGCTAAAGGAACACTTACAATACAGATAAAGTTTAGTATTTATTGCTCTTTAGTGTCTTAAAAATGTATGTTATTTTCTTTCCCAGTGTTTTATTAAGTATGATCTAAAATACTAAATATTAAATAAAGAAAATATGGCAAAGAAAGGTTAAATATTTGGAAAACAGGATGAATTGTGTTGCTATATTGTTGGTTATATAGGAGACATAATTCCAATGCTAAACTAAAGAATTTCAGACACCAATCATGTATTCCACTAAATGTTTTAATAAATACAGTTTATTTCTTTATTTAATTATTTACCAAACTAATGTATGGGAGCAGAGAAAGGTCACATCTCGAATGGCAAGGTACCACAAAACCGTTAGTCTATGTTCTGAATGTATATATGAAGGTTTCAAACTGCCAGTAAAGAGCAGTACATAACGGTGTGGAACTGAGCATCTGGCTGAAACTCCCAGAGCTCAGAGTGGGTTCCTCTGTGGTGGGACTGGGGAGGGACGAGAACAGAAACTTCCCTTACTGATGCACTTTAATGTGTGACTACAGCGTGTCAGGCCTAATTGGCAGCCTCTGCCGAAGACAGCCTGTCCCTAATGACGATAACGATCTCTCATTAGCAGCCGCTAACCTTCACAAATCCTTCAACAAAGCAGGCTTAAAGCAGGACATCTTTGCCATCTTCCACAGCCAAGATTTGGCGAGGAGACTCAAATGTCCAACTGCCAACCCTGAGCCGATATATCTTTGTCTCTTTCTCTCTCTCTCTCTTCCTGTCAATCTCTCCTGACCTTATTTTCCTGATCAAAGACCCCCCGACTGGAGAAATCTGAAATCAAGACTGCCACCTTGGAGGAGAAAGGTCTTCCAGGCCATCATACCTCCATAGTGCAGTATTTTTCACTTTTTTTTTTTAAACAATTCTGTCAGAAAAATAAAGATAAAATAATAGTAATAAAAAAACCTCAAAGAAAAACAAACAATCACTGCTGTGGATCTGTACACACTGTCATTGCTATGCCAGAATGTTTTATAACTGTCCTAATCAATTATAGATCATTTAAAAAGTTAAACAAAGTTCACACTGAGCATTTGAATGCCATCTGCACTGCAAAGGAGGGAGATTATTTAGTCGTATTTCATAATGCTTCTACTGGAATGTACCATTTCCAGATGGCTTAATTACTAGAAAATATGATGTGTAGGAGGTAATATAATTATTGTTATATTATCATTATTATATTCCTACACTGAGAGTGTTGTCCAGTGATTTTTATTTCTGTCTGGCATATTCTTGTCTGAATTTTTATACAGTCTCTGACCACTGTCACCTACTAAAATACAAACTGGAAACATGACCCTGCTTTACTACATTACTATGCTTTTGAACAAATTATAGAATTTACCCCAGGCCACATTAATCTCATGCTATAAATTGAACTGTGGAAATACTCTAGTGAGTATAGATTCTACTAATTATATATTCATTCACTGGTTATTAATCTTTCATATCCAGGTGTTATTTTCTTTCTTTTTTTCCCAGTTGTTCTAAAGTGGAAGAACTTAAAGAAGCACTTTTACCATTTGTAGAATTAGATTTTTTGTCTCCTGAGCTCCTCCTACCTGCTGCTGAGTGTAGTTCAACTGTACAGTACCGTCGTGAAATCCAGTCTCACACACACCCATCTCTCTCTCTCTCTCTCATAATGTCTATACCAGGAATACACAGCTAGATTCTTCTTGTAGTGAGGTAAGCACCTGTGTGGTTTGTGTCATTTTTACAAGAGCCCTCTATCCTGTCATTCAGAAGTTGCTTAGTCCAGTAAACCAGCAATGCACCCAGTGTAGCAGCCACAGAAGCTCTATTCTCCCTATTACAGCTCTGTAGAAACTGTCATTTTAAAGTAGAATTACTAGATAGTGTTCCTTAAAGCCATTCTATCCTACCTTGAGGGTACAACTTCAAACAGTTTCTCATTCCTTCAAGGACATGAGGGGTCCAGAGCCTAGAATCATCAGGTCATAGCAGAAACACACACAATGGGGCACCAGTCCATCTCAAGTGTCCTTCACATGGCAACACACACTCACCCATTCACTCACACACTCGCACCTATGGACACTTTTGAGTCATCACTTGGTTATGGTAAACATTCATTCATTCATTCATTCATTATCTGTAACCCTTATCCAGTTCAGGGTCACGGTGGGTCCAGAGCCTGCCTGGAATCATTGGGCGCAAGGCGGGAATACACCCTGGAGGGCAACACAGACACACACACACACCTACGGACACTTTTGAGTCACCAATCAACCTACCAACGTGTGTTTTTGGACTGTGGGAGGAAACCGGAGCACCCGGAGGAAACCCACGCGGACACGGGGAGAACAGACAGTCACCCAGAACGGGAATCGAACCCACAACCTCCAGGTCCCTGGAGCTGTGTGACTGCGACACCTACCTGCTGCGCCACCCTGCCGCCCGTTATGGTAAACAAAATTATAATAACATTTAATTTTAAATATGTTTTCTAGTAGCAAAAAGCCTTAAACCCATATGAACATATTTTTTATCTCGAAAAATTGGTCAAAAAACATTAGAGATCTCAACATTCTCAACTTATTTTATGAAATTAATTATACAACATTTCATCATTATGTGGTCCAACTTTAAAAATCTACCCGATCCCTAGTTATTGAGATACCCTTTTCATAAAAGGCACCAATATAGATTTTTATGATTACAGTTCTCTAATAGTAGTATTTTGGCTAAATATGGATTCTGAAATTATTAAAACGTTAATTGATAAATATTCCATCACCTGGTATTCCAACTGACTCCCAGTGCTGATCCCACTGATCCTAAATTTACAAAAATTATAGGCTTCAGGGTCCAGTCGAATCTAAATTAATCAAAAGGTCACACCGATGATGTCAGCATGTCTCAATGGACTTGAAGCCCCCACAGAGACACAGAGACACAGACTAGAGAGGTTGAGAGGCTAATTGAAAAAGCCTCCCAAAAATGAACGCCTATCATTACCAGACCTCTCCAAAGGCAGGTTTAGATCCTTTCAAGTGGTTCAATTTGCCAGCGCAAAGCACTTCAACACTAGGTTGACCTTTCAGCTCCTTAAGTGCCCCTTGTCATCCCTCCCCCTATCCCTTAAAAAAAAGGAGCTCTGGAAAGTTCACCTTCCCCGGACAGTCAGCATTTTCACAGGAGGAGGACGCTACAGATCGAAAACTGCTGAGGGGAGAAAGGTCTCCGAAAAAAAAAAAAAAAAAAAAAAATGTATTGCGGTATTTGAGTTTGAAGGCTTTAGAAAGAATATTGATGGCTTTAGCTCCAGGCTTTCTGGCTTGTCTGCAAAGAGAGGAAAAAAGTGTGGTGATGGCTGGCTGCCTCAAATTTCCAAACGGATTTTCACTCGACTTGCCTGTCGTTTCCATCCTATTCCATCGGATGTCCACTGGTCCCTTTGGACAACCCTCAGAAATCTCACAGGGCATACTCTAATGAGGACTGAAGAAAGATCGATGCTTCAGCTATGGAAGCAGAGAATGAAAGCGTGAGCAAATGTGGGCCATGACAAGCTGTCATATTTGACCAAAAAGGCAAGTAGAGAAATTATGAAATTGAGATGCAACCAAAATTAAAACTGGAATTTGGAAGAACCTGACAGTTAGTGGTGATTGAGGTTGAGAAATAATACAGACTGGCTGATATGGTATCTGATGTCTATAAACTGGCCCACAACTGCAGATCCATTGCATTCTAACTGACTGTCTACACTGGTTTTAATCTGTGTATTCAGAAACCCAGTAAGCTACAGGGGTTGGACAATGAAAGTGAAACACCTGGTATTAGACCACAATAATTTATTAGTATGGTTTAGGGCCTTCTTTTGCGGCCGATACAGCGTCAGTTTGTCTTGGTAATGACATATACAAGTCCTGCACAGTGGCCAGAGGGATTGTAAGCCATTCTTCTTGCAGGATAGTGGCCAGGTCTCTACGTGATGCTGGTGGAGGAAAACGTTTCCTGACTCGCTCCTCCACCCCAAAGTGGCTCAATAATATTTAGATCTGGTGACTGTGCAGGCCATAGGAGATGTTCAACTTCACTTTCATGTTCATCAAACCAGTCTTTCACCAGTCTCGCTGTGTGTATTGGTGCATTGTCGTCCTGATACACGGCACCGCCTTCAGGACACAATGTTTGAACCATTGGATGCACATGGTCCTCCAGAATGGTTCGGTAGTCCTTGGCAGTGACGCGCCCATCTAGCACAAGTATTGGGCCAAGGGAATGCCATGATATGGCCGCCCAAACCATCACTGATCCACCCCCATGCTTCACTCTGGGCATGCAACAGTCTGGGTGGTACGCTTCTTTGGGGCTTCTCCACACCGTAACTCTCCCGGATGTGGGGAAAACAGTAAAGGCGGACTCATTAGAGAACAATACGTTTCACATTGTCCACAGCCCAAGATTTGTGCTCCTTGCACCATTAAAACTGATGTTTGGCATTGGCATGAGTGACCAAAGGTGTGGCTACAGCAGCCCGGCCGTGTGTATTGACCCTGTGGAGCTCCCGACGGACAGTTCTGGTGGAAGCAAGAGAGTTGCACATTCAATTCTGCCGTGATTTGGGCAGCCGTGGGTTTATGTTTTTTGGATACAATCCGGGTCAGCACCCGAACATCCCTTTCAGACAGCTTCCTCTTGTGTCCACAGTTAATCTTGTTGGATGTGTTTCGTCCTTCTTGGTGGTATGCTGACATTGCCCTGGATACCGTGGCTCTTGACACATCACAAAGACTTGCTGTCTTGGTCACAGATGCGCCAGCAAGACGTGCACCAACAATTTGTCCTCTTTTGAACTCTGGTATGTCACCTATAATGTTGTGTGCATTGCAATATTTTGAGCAAAACTGTGCTCTTACCCTCTGCTAATTAACCCTTCACACTCTGCTCTTACTGGCGCAATGTGCAGTTAATGAAGATTGGCCACCAGGCTGCTCCAATTTAGCCATGAAACCTCCCACACTACAATGACAGGTGTTTCAGTTTCATTGTCCAACCTTGATCTTAGGGTCAGAGAAGCTTTACTTTACTTTACTTTAAGTAAAAAACTACTACATACTGCATTTTTGAAAAGTCTGAAACAAATTGGGACCTAATGAATGCTGTGTTCAAAGTCAGATTGATGCCTATTATCATTAAAAAAAAACAAAAAAAAAAACTCTACAGGCGATGAACGGCGTATCCGTTGTCAAAACTGAAATATGACTGTCCCTTAGCTTTTCCTGTGGAAAATGACTGGCAAAATATGACTTCCTGTCAGGGTGACCATCAGGTAAATCTGGTTAACAGCTCTGTCAGGCTGCAGATAAGGCCTGAAGAAGAGTTAAATGTCAATCACTCTTTACACAGTGACATAGAAGGACCCAGTTTTTAGTGGAAGACTTTGTAGTGGAATCCTATGTCAATTAGATGTGGGACTGTCAAGAAAAAAATGACCTTGCCATATTACATCCAATGGCTGCACAGTGGTGCAGCAGGAGGTGTCGCAGTCACACATCTCCAAGGACCTGGAGGCTATGGGTTCGAGTCCCACTCCGGGTGACTGTCTGTAAGGAGTTTGGTGTGTTCTCCCTGTGTCTGCGTGGGTTTCCTTCCACAGTTCAAAAACTCACGTTGGTAGGATTGGCCACTCATGTGTCCATAGGTGTGATTGTGTGTGTCTTGCCCTCGGAAGGCCTGTTGCCCCCTCCAGGGTGTGTTCCTGCCTTGCACTTAGTGATTCCGTGTAGGCTCTGGACCCACCACGATCCTGAACTGGATACGTTCAGGCTGTAATTGTAGAAGTAGAAAGTGCTCCTGTAATGTCAGTGGAGATGATAAAATGAACGATGAGTGCAGATAGAAGATAGGTGTTCCTAATCCAGTGATCGTTCAGTGTGTACTTGTTTTCATATCCCTTGAATTCATGTGTTTTGCACATTTTCCTCTTGCACTCTTTAACTGTTAACTACATTTAATTGTCTTCTATTTGTACTTCATCTGGAAGCGGCCGACTTTAGAGAGAAAGTGTCTAAGTGGACCAAAAGTTGAGGTGATCACTGTGGGCTTTTGTGGACCCCTGCAGGGACAATCTTCCTGAGGCAATGCTTCAGTGAGGTGGTCACCTTCCTTGTGACAGTCTCAACGGTACTTTTTTCGGGAACCAACCCCCAAAGCCCTCAACACTTTTATGTCTATAAATGGTCAACTTCAAGATTTCCCATCTTTTGATCTGTACATTCATCTTGTAACACCATATTGCATCACTATCGGTTCAACTGAAGATCACATTGGAATTCAAACAGTGCTTGGTTTTGGGGGGAAAATGAGTGCAGGTGTTCTACAGTTCTCTCTCTCTCTGCTTCAGTTTCACTGGCCCCTTGATACTCTCCTTTATTTCCTTTTCCTTGTCTCTCAGAGCTCAGCTAGTCAGAATCCATCAGATCAATGAGAATCAGGCTGCATTTAGCTCAATGGAAAACACCAACACGGTGGTGACTTGTCTCTGATTTTGGCTGTCAATACTTCCATAGGAACCTAATGAGCCGAAGCTGGTTAGCAACTCAGAACACTACCATATAGATTTCAAATAACAGGCTTCACACTGCTAGAAACGATAACTGATCAGAGTGCATGGCCGAGAAGGCTTAATGACAGGTCACAGGTAAGCAAGAACAAAAATGGGCAACCATGTTTAAAGCATGCTCACTTTAGATGCATACTCACTAGGTTACACATTTGGGTACCACTTTAAAATAAGACAATAATAATACACTTATAAGTGGTTTAAAGAGCTGGTTATTACATGGTTATTAATTAGATTCTAAACACCTTACAAGTCATTAATAAAGGGAAACAGTGACCTCCTTTTCTTCTAATAGTTAATGTGTCAGAGAACTTACAGAAAATGTCAAAGTAAAGACTTTTTCTTGTGCACCACATTATCATCAGTGTTTAAAAACACATTAATTGATTAAACTGGGTGAGAAAATGGTATTTGTCCTGAAGCCAACAGGTCTAATGTTGATGGAAGGAGAAAACTAAGTAAGGTCAATATCCAGAACTCTAAGTGTTAACAGTGTAGATGGATGCGAGTTTACTATTTGGCAAACAACAGGTCACTGTTGCACTTTCTATTTACGTGTTACAAATAATTATTAATGATATTAAGGTGTAGGTTTAGAGCCTAATTAATAACTTTGTAATAAACAGCATTTTAAACCACTTATAGGTGTATTACTATTGTCTAATTTTAATGTGGTACCCAAATGTGTAACCTATTGAGTAGGGAGCGTGGTTTAAACATGGTTGCCCATTTTTCTTCTTGCTTACCTGTGACCTGTCATTAAGCCTTCTCGGCCAAGCACTCTGATCAGTTATCGTTTCTAGCAGTGTGAAGCCTGTTATTTGAGATCTATATGGTAGTGTTCCGAGTTGCTAACCAATAAATGATTATTGATGACTTTAAGGGCTTTTACAACCTAATTAAAAGCCTTTAACCAACAGATTGTTAACATTTAATAAACCTCTATAAGTGTAGTCGTATTCTAAAGTGGCACCCACGTTTGTATAAGATTGCAAAAAATATATTACAAATTACAGTTAATAAAAGGAATACAGTTACAGGTGGTTAGAAATAAAAGGGTGAAGTTAAACCAAACAGAACAAGGTATAAATTACAGATGGTGCATCCTCCAAAGAACCAAATGTTACAGCAGTTACAAGTAGATAGACAAAGACCAAACGTCTCCACTTCCCTAAACTTTGTGAACACTCCTGTATATTTGTCTCTGATATCAATCAGATTACAGATTGTAGGTGACAACAGGAATACATATTACAGTCTTCAAGAGCATCCTCAACAGATCACAGATATCAATTTACAGATTACAACTGAAGTACATGGTACAGGACCCAAGTGGCAAAAAATGCCCAGGTGGTGGGTCCATCACAATTTTAGATACAATTAGGATTTTTCAACTACAACTCCTGAATAACCAATAGTCATAGTTAACATCTACAAGCTCACATGAAGATTCATTTTCACAAAACATTACACGACGTTTGGAAGTCTGAAATGTACACTGATGAAGTGAGGATTAAAGTGAGGGATAAAGACGAGCCAAAAATAGTACCCAAGTCTGAATAGAAAAAACAAACACATGCTGGGAATCTTGCCCTGGGACCTTAAGGCAAAGTGAGCTCTGGAACACAAGGATAATCAGCATCCTCCCTGAAAGAGCAGAGGAACTCTTCCCAAGCACAGTTTTAGCAACACGCCTGGCTGAATTAAAGATGGGTGTGGGGATGCCGGGCATGCTAAACCTTGTACTGCTCAATTATAGAACAGCTGTGCAGGAGACGAGAGAAGAAATCTCTTTTCATCAGACCCCACCTCATTCACAGAGAACGCAGTACAGATCACGAGGGACAGACAGACGCAGTGCAAAATATGACTTGTTGTGACGCAACATGTGCTTACCGTGTGGCTGAACGTGAATAACACACAGCCCCGCCCATTAACTGCACTGGCTCTTAGTGGGCATTTACAGGGCCTTGGGGTTCAAGGAGTTAAAATGGTTCCTCCCACTCCCATATTTCAAACAAAAAACTGTTTCCATGTGTTTTAAAGGGACACTACTTAATATTTTTACCTTAAAATTACAGCTTCGAAGTCACAGTGATTTTTCCACTGACCTGTAATAGTGCAAACAGAGCCTTGTTCATTGTTACTCTGGGCTCAGCACTGCAGAAACTGCACAATGTATATTTTAGAGGAGGGTAGAAAACCAACCCCTCCCCTTTCCCATTGATTTCTGTAAGTGCTGTAAATATTAATTACATTAGGGGGAGCCTCAGGAGGAAATAAATTACCTAGTGTTACATTAAATTAAGCCTTCCATGAGAAACCATTGTTTTTGTCGGAAATAAATAAATAAAATAAAAAATATATATATCTCAAAATTTGTAATGAATTGACTGGGGGGTAGGACTCGACTGGAAAAAGCCTGGTGTTTTGGAGATATTTCAAAGATTTTCAGAGGTTTTTCAGAGCTTTCCCTACTGATCTGTGGTGAAGATTACACATAGCCCATCCATTCTCTGCTGGCTTTATTAAAAACGAAGGCTTTATCAAAAAGTCCCGATGCAAATCCAGAGGTAGCTCTGTGTTCAATTATGTGGGTCCCGTTCTCTGAGGGGGGCTGAAGAGGGAAGATGGCACAGTAATGAAATTCTTTAAAAAGAAAAGCTTGAAAGAGATGGTGATTACCACCTGCTACTCGGCTCCAGTGTGTGTTCAGCAATATGCTTCTGAAGGTGGTGGCTCCACTGTGTCAGAGTTAAAACACAAGAATCTACTACACATTGATCCTATAACTATAATAGTCAGGAACTCCTATCTGGAAAAATAAGTGTCCATTTCCTGTTTATGTAGCGGTGAGCATTTCTTCATTTTACAATTAATTTGCATGAAATAACTTGCTGTTGGAGTGCCCATGTCCATCAGCACAAAGTGAAAATAAGAACCATTTTTACATAAATATTAATAGTGATGGATTTGAACAAATAGACCCCCAAACAACAAAACTATCATGGCCTAATGGTTAGAGGACAGGGCCTTGAGCAAAGGACCTAACCTGCAAAATACTGCCCAAGGATGGCTACCTGCTGCTCTTGGTGTGTGTGTTAGTGTTAAGGCTAGTATTTACTGCCCTGATCACTAATGTGTGTGTGTTCACTGCCATGGATGGGTTAAATTTTCATTGTATGGTTGTGCAATGATCATAAAGCATGTCACTAATTCACCAATTCATCCGAACGAGGAGACTAGGAGAAGTGAGGCGACGTAAAGGCGGTGGTTTGGATTTAAGAGCTGCACTCACAGCTCATTAGACATACTCCGCAATTGAGAAGAGACTTTACTTGTTTATGAATTAAACATTTAGCCCGCAACAAATGTAGGTCATTCATAAATCAGAAGAGCCTTATTTTGAAGCAGCCTCGTTGCAGAGGCGGCTAACCTCCAAATTGTGTTTTTGTTTTGCATAATCATGGTGTTTATTCAGAAAAAAAAGCTCCAGAAATGGGCTTGTGTTCTCTTAATTAAAACATCAGGGCAACTTCTCCTTTGTAATTTGTCCCGCACGCTAATTTTTATTCTTCCTCAGTAAAATCCAGCAGTCTGTGGATTTATTTTTTATTTTTATTATTATTATTTTTTTATTTAGAGTGCGCTCCAACCAATATTACTGAATTTTGACTAACTTCACTCATCTTATCTCTTTAAACATCTTGATGTTTTAAGGCAGCCCCCAAAACGAGGGATTTCTGCTACTTTAATGTTTCATAGAAAATCATACAATTAAATGGGACTCTAACCGCATCATGACCAATGCCAGTCAGCTAGAGATATAGGGGTTCTCTGGAGGGACTGACCAACCTCCAATACACTTAGGCTGGCATCCGGATCTAATTATTCAAAAACAGTACCTGACCTCAGCAAAACTTATAAAGCTAGGGCTCCCACAACTGTTGCAGAATGAAATTAATTTCTAGAGTATTGTCCTGAACTCAAGGGGGAGGGACCCTACTGTCCTGCATCAGTTACATAGCACAGTTTCTGGAGTGTTGAACCCAGAATAGCAAGGACAAGGGCACTATTCTCCCTATTACAGGTCAGTGAAGCATCACAATGATTTTGAAGCTGTAATTTTAAAGTACAAATACAACATTATAGTGCTGGGCGATATGAATGCAAATCAATTTCAGAATTATTTGTATGTTTTATCACGATTACGATTAATTAACGAATGTTTTGTTTTTTTATTTTTGACCCTCATAGTTCAGTAACTCTAATATTCTCCAGTATTAAAGCTGGGATATTTTATCTAAAGTCACTGGGAGCTTGTTCCTCTCTTCTTATCTGAACACTGTCTATATGCAGTGTGTGACTGTGCTTCGGTCGATGAAAATGTTTCTTCTCAGTGTTTACGTTTGACTTCTTTTTATTTGGTATCATCTTAAAGTCAAAGCAAAACATATCCAAACAACAGACGCTGTGTTTTTCTTTGGTACGAACTGCTCCAGTCGCTCGGTTGGCCTCGGCATTTAGGTTCTCCTCCGTGTTGCTTCCATGTGGCAGAATCACTTGACTACAGTGTGGTAGTGCGGTTTTAAAGGGACAGTACATGAACACACACTGGGGACACAAGTTGATATAATCAATGTAGACAAGTTTATGTCAATTAGAATTTCTGAATCGATTTTGATTCATTTTTGATTAACTGCCCAGCCCTACTACATTGTGTTCCATTAATGTCTTTTTAGAAGGGTAGAGTGTGTTACTGCACTGTGTGGACATACTCCCTATTAATAATAATAATTTCATGATGTCAGATCACAAAAATTTGTCCATACAGACAGTGAGTCTTTCCTCTTTGTCTACTCCTTTCTTTCAGTTCTGACATCACATTCAAGGTACATTCTGACATCACATTTCAAGCCAGGCTGTTTTTTCAGGTTTGGAAATGAAATCGTGTGTTTGAAACTTTGGAAAGCAAAGTAAATTCCCATGATTATGGTGTATTTAATCATTAATGCCTCTCTCTTTTTCTCACTTGCTCTCTCATTCTCTCGCTCCTTCTGGCATCAGATCTTTCAACTCTAGCAGAGAACCTCCCTCAGCTTTAATGCAGTAATTACTGTGAAAGATGTATTTTGCCCCATTTTAGCGAGGGTGAAGAAACGGCCTCAGCATTTTCTGCTGCTGGAGTGTTTTTTTGTTTTTTTTTTCTTCCCCCAGGCATGATCTAGCACTGGATTTCAAAACAGCTGCCATTTCTTGGCCTCTGCAGCTTTTCCTCATGGCAACACTTTAAGCTGTGGCCTTTAATGTATGCTGTGTATGTTCTTTACAAGATACTTAGTGTTAATTAGGCCTGTGATGGTCACAGCACACTTCTAGAACACTGGGCAGAAGAGTGCAATTGAAATTTGTGATTAACTAGCTAATAACTGCTGTGTGCAAAGGTTCCATGCGCCATTATGGGATGGAGTGGTCAGTATAAACATACTTAACCATATATTTTACATATCCATGAGTTGCAGACATGTTTTCTTTATTTTGGGCGTCATGATGTGAACCAGTTTTCTGGTTTTAAAGTGCATCACAAATGTAAACCAATGGAAAAGATGGTTACATTTATCTAATTAACAGCTCCCCTCCCTGCACTGGAGAGAGTCTCACAACACTCAGAATCACAGAAGCAGACTGCCTCTATGTCAGGGGTAAATGATCCCACTGTGTTGCATAATGGGAAAAGTTATTTTCTGTTAGCCATATTAGCATTTTTATCATAGGATCTAATGGAAAACATGCATTTCTCCGCTCATGACCAAATCTGAGTGAGTTATTCATACACAGATTATATACAAGCTTCAGTAATCATGTTAATTCACTCGTGGTTTGTTTTAGTGTGTAAGAGACTAGGACACAAACCACATATTTTGTGTCTCATTCTGTTCCCGTTGTCCCTGTACACTGAAAGTGGAACAGATATTTGGATAATGTTCTATCGCGACTATTTGCCTAAATTATTTCTATGATTTGGCTTAAAGTCAAGGCTGAATCCCAAAGGTTTCCCTACTCTGTTGGGCACAGTTATAATGGGTTCTGCAGTGAGCTGTATGTCTTAAATAATTTTAGTCAGTTTTAAGATTCCTGTTCTTCGAATTAGTGTCTAATGACAGTCTGGGTGCAGTATTATTTTTTTCTTTTGTGATGTGCACTATGTAGAGAGTATGGAACTATTTGTGACACAGCCCACTGTCCTATTCTACTAACTGATACAGACAAACAGAGCTCTGTTTACAAGCGTGACACGGATGAATGGGTCAGGGGTCCATACATAATGTTAAAATATATATAAGTAATAAAAGTGCTGAAAAAAACATAATAATTTAAACATCACAGTTGATTTGTGTGTTTGAATAATCCACAAGCAGCACAGTGGCAGAACAGGTAGTGCCACAGTTCCAGGGTCCTGGGGCTGCGGGTTCAGTCTGTGAGGAGTTGTGTATTCTCCCACAGTATCCACCATTTAACAACAACATGCATGGATTACTGGATGTAAATTTTATTTGATTAAAATAGTTTAAGTTTAAAATTATATTAAAAAGCTTCAGACAAATTATTTTAAAACATACTGCTGCAACTGTGTAATTGCACAAATAAATAAGTAATTGAGGAATGTTCATAAAGCAACAGTAAATCAATTGTAATAACTCTAAGATGAAATACTCTGGTCATCCAGTGTGAATTTCTCTCCTGTCTCTCAGTGCTCCAGCAGGATTCTCTTAAAAAAGAAAGCCCCAAAAAACACACTTTCAACCCATAAAAAGGAAAACACAGGCTCAAGACTGAAAGAAGGAGGATGCAATATTAATGATACCCCCAACACCTTGCTTTCAACCTCCTCCAGTTCCAATCTTCAGCTTTTCATGGGTGAAGATGAAAAACTTTATAAGGGAATGTATTAAACAAACAAGGATGCAGTAAAAAAAAGAGATTATAGTCTCTGACCAAAGCAAACTAGCCATCAGATAAATGTTCATTTGCAGGCCAGGTTAAAGCTAGAACTTCCTTAAACTTGGAAAAGAAAACCCTTTGTTAGTTGAGACAACAAAGAGCCAAACTATAGGAATTGCTTTCTAAATGATTACAGACAGATGTCACCACTGTTGAATGTGTACTGATATCTTCCTGAAGGCCAGACCACACTAGCATATTGTTAGCATACTTTCATGAGCTGAAGTACATTCAATTAAATGGGAATTGGTACAAAAATGCTTTGGGTCTGCAGACTTCCAGACTGAATCCATTTTTTATATGTGTAATTTCCTTATAACCTTCATGATCTATGACATCTGAATGGAGCATGACATGAAACAGGACACTCTGGACATGAGCTGCACATGAGCCTATGGTCAGCATGCAGGAATCAACTGAGAAAATAATTTTGTGACATTCACTCCTTTCAACTGAATCAGTAACAATTGAAAAAAAATTGCAATCATAAACACATTACAGAGAAATCCAATTCCATATTTCTAAATGGTACTATGTTCACAGTAGCAGCATGAGTGATTTGAAAGCAGGTGCTTGGTTCATCTATTAGCACCAGCCCCTTCCACATGCGCAGACACACAATTCTCTAATCACTGATTCATAGCGTGCCAACGTTCCCCAACGTTTCCTGCAGCTGGGAGCTGGCGCACCAGGGCCAGATGGCTCTGTTGATACAGTCAGATCCAATCCGTGATGAAGTCACACAAACAAATGTCCATGGCTTCTATAGCAACTGCACTGTGCAGGAACCCCCCCCCCACCCTCTTGGCCCCCACACTGCTTCACTTCAATTTTTGAGTACTGCCTGGTTCCCATATTGCCTTCAACACACCATAATTACTCAGTGCTTGCAAAAGTTCATAATGTGGTAGCGGGGAGCAGCATAATGATGTTACTGCTTTGCTACTGTTCCCATTTCCTGCTTTTCGATGACATCACTTCCCACTACATCTTACCAAGAGGCAGTGTTCGGAGCCTACCCTAGTAATCCTCTGAGCATAGTGCACAGGGTTCCTGTCAAATCTGGACCTTTGATCCAGGTTGCAGGCTGAGATGTTTTAATGGCTGGCCTGTATATCACTGTACTCGGCTAGTCAAGAGCATTAGCAGTTCCAGCTATAGTGTAATACCAGTAGACATTGTAAAATCCCGACCTACAACGTGGATTCACGGTCCAGTTCTGAAAACCTCTGGCATAGTGTTTCTGCCTGAGCTGGAAATTGAACCCTAGTCTTTGCAGAGCCGGGTCAAGTCACATCACATTTGAAAGGCAATTAAATTTTTGAAATGTATACCACATTATTAAGTTCAAAAAGAAATCCAACTAGGACATGAAATTCCTAATATGGGCATGAAACCAAAACGTCTTCAGTGGCTTGAGCTGATTTCATATCCCAATGGTATCTAGTGGTTATGGTTCCAGCTGCCAGAAACCTCTGGATTCCATGCAGTTTGAACATGGAATCAAGCATTAATGGAACTGGGTTGCTTTCAGCTTGAGCACTTGAATGAATCATAGAGAACCAGGTGACTCACCGGTACATGGGATAATAATTCAAACGGCTCACTAAAAGCAGGATAAATTACATATACAACCTGCTGCATTTTCCTGGCTCTTTTATTTTCAGAGAAAAGAGGAAGTCCACTGAAGCAAAAATAGGTTTTCCTACAAAAAAGCAAGAGCTATGGTAGACAGTGACTCATTTAGTAGCACAGTTACTAAAAGCAGTTACTGACTCATTTGGTGCCTAAGATGGTATTTTAAAGACAAGTTCAACAATAACAAGCAGGATTAATAGGCCTGGCTGGTTAAAGTGTAACCCCACTTTTTTGGCCCCTTGATAACTCTTACAATAATGGATAATTCTTATAAAAAGTAATCAAGAACTAACTTTAAGCAAATTAGGTTGTCTACCTACTTTCAAAAGGTACTAGCCTCCGTCATGTTCATTACTGCATACATTTGAAAAGCAATGATCTCTCATTGTGGGGGACAGATGGTTTTAGTGCCTAGGACATGTTTGAAGGAACCATTAACAATTAAAGATTTATTAACATGTTGAACATATGCTGCCATCTAGGTGACATCTTTTTCAAGAATGTTCAGGGTTTGTGCATGTGCTACAACAGCATGGGCAAATAACCATAAAACATGATAACCTGCAAAAGGACTTTGATTCAGTGACATGTTTATGTGGTCAACGTTCAACCAATCTTAAATTTTGAAGCCACAGATCACTGTCAGATTTAGAGTAAAGAACCACACAAAGGCGCCATTGAAAGTTAATAATCAAAAAACACACATCTACGACAAAAACTACAGTTTACTACAAAGGACTAGAGAAGTAATTCAGACTCGGTAACTTGTTTACTTAAGTCAATTGACGTAAAACGTCTAAAGGTAACACTGTGGTAATCACACTCCTGGTCCTACTTTAGAATCAGAATCAGAGTAAGTACAAAAATATAAACAAGTTGACTGTATAATGTTTATGGTTTTTCATGGTTTTCCAATAGTAAAGGGCTTAAAGAATTTACAAATACATGCCTTCTGTTGGCATTAGCTTTTCAAATACTGTTCCAAATTTTTGTACGTAGGTAGGCCTACAATTTGTACTGCAATCTGAACTTTTTTCTTTAATTAGGCCACAACCAGGCCACTAGTAAACAATGCTAATCTGAGCCAGGAATACAGTGTGACCAATGAGCCAAGTGTAGCTGTATTCTGCTTGGCTCATTCATCTGATCTAATGGTTCTGGAATTAATTGGCCGCCTCGTTCTGACGAGGCTCGCCATTGCTTGTTGTGCCGTTTACTTGAGACTAATTGGTGGAAGAAATATGGAGATGTGGCGTGCATTCCCCCCCCTTGTTGACAGGCCTGAAGCCAAAAATAAAGACTTCTAGATGGTTCAATTCCATCTGTGTTGTCACGTTCAGCAAGCAAATTATTCTTGGCAACGGGCTAGGCGGCAGGAAGCTAGTCCACGGCAGTGAGAAAGTGGTACCAATTACTGACAGGTAATTAGCAAACATCCAGGGAAATAAAAGAATGGGAAGCAGGAGGGAAGAAAAATCTACACAGTGAAATTCAAAGAGAAAGCCTCTCAGTTGTGCCCAGGCCGGTGCTGGGAATCTGAAGATTTCCTGTGGACGGATCTCTGCCGTGTTCTAAGTACAAACGACTGCAATTCACATCTCAGAAAAAAAAATGATAATAAAAAGTTTGTTCAACTCTTGCAAGTATTTGCTTCTAAAGCCAAGTTTCTGAATTTGTTTGATCAAATCGCACAGCTCAAGTAAACAAACACATAAGCTATGTTCTATATCGATTTCATAAAAGGCTGAGAAAGTGAACACTGTTTTGAAACTACATGAGCTTGACTAACAACCTCTGATTTAATAAGCTGCAGTCTGTGCACCACCAAAATTTGGAGGATTTACTGGATTGCATTTAGCCTCAAAAACTTTAGTGATGTCGGGATCACAACTCAGCCCATAGGTATTGAATGGACCTCTTCGCTCCAGGGAATGGCATTTATCTACACCACAGCCCAGTGCTGGGGCCTTTATACTCCTCCATGTAACAACTGTCCTAAGGCATAGTGATCTTAAGCTCAAAGACATGGTGGGCACAGTGGCGTAACAGGTGTCATCGCTGTCTCACAGCTCCAGGGACCTGGGGTTGTGGGTTCAAGCCCTGCCTCGGGTCACTGTCCATTAGGGCTTTGCTGTGTTCTCCCTGTGTCTGAAAACACATGCTGGTAGGAGGATTGGCTGTGAGTGTACTTGTGAATGGGTGAGATGGACTGGTGTTCCATATGGGGTTTGTTCCTGCCTTGTGTCCAATGACTCCCAGTAGGCTCCATATTCACTGCAACCCTGAACAGGACAAAGCTGTTACAGAATATTAATGGATGAGTGAGTACAAAGACAGAAAGACAATACAACATAGTGCACTGCCCTGCATTGTCTTTATCTCTGTTGTGCTCTTTAGTTTCTATTCCCATGTGCTTTTGTTTTTGACGTGCCCTTTGCTCTTCCCTTGCACCACCACAGTCACGTGTTGCAACTACGAGGGGTCAGTGGCCATGGTTACCTATTAGCCCCCAGGTGTTCGTTGTTTCAGTTCTACATTACTGTTTTTTTTTCCTGTCAAGACAGGGTCGTGAGTGTACATTAATGAGAAAACCTTTTTGATTTTAGCAAATGGCTGCAATGAAACAAAGAGTGAAAAATTTAAAAGGGTCTGAATACTTTCCGTACCCACTGTAGATAAGCCCTTTGTTAGAGCTTTGCCTCGCATTGTTTGTCGTGGTGGTCCTTGTTGTTAGTTTGTAACTTTGGAACTCAGTTTAGGCTGTTGTCTTTGCCTTGTTCTTGTCTTTGTTTCATAAAACCACAATTACAAACCTCTGCAGAGGGCTTTAAAATTGAAATGATGGCTATAGGGAAAGGAGAGATAAAGTAGCTAATGTTACATTTGCTAGGTTTTACAATTTAAAAGAACATTCACAAAGTAACAAAGCCTATCGCACACCTTATAAAGCCCATCCAAAAATTCTAAACCGACACATGCTTACACTACATTAGAGTACATTCTGACAGTACTACATCACACTAAGGCCATACAGAGACCTCAGAGCTGCTGAAAAACAAGAGCAAAGAGAATCTAGGCAAACCTACTTCTGCCAGACCTCCATTAGCCATATAGCCACTGTCACAGAGATGTTTATTTGTTTACATGCGGTTTTTATTATGTGATTGTGTTGTACAGCATCAGTGTTTTTCTTGTACATTTTATTTAAAAAATGAATACTAGATGATCTACCACCAAAGAACAAAGAAGACCAAGAATATTTTGCTGCTTTTAAGAATTATAGTTACATATTTATTCAGTGTAACTGGTTAGAGTAAAACGTGAATTTTAACGTGGCTGGGTGCAGCTATATGGAGTTTTATAAACACACTAACGCCATAAAATGTCTCATATGAAGAACACACTCATATGAAATAAGACAAATTCCGCAGTCCTCCTCTGTGAGATATGTGTGTAAATGTTGCCGAGTTCTGAGCCATCTTGTTGAACTAACCAATGCTGAGCCGAGGCTCTGGCCAACACACATGGTGTCGTGCCAAACACAGCCCCAGAGACACACACAAACGGAGCATGTTCCGGTCTTATTTCCTATTGTTCAGACACGGTTTGTGCTGAAGAACCTATTGTTCTTTGGTTCCAGCCGGGAACTAATTTTTCTGGTTCGCGAACAAGTTTATGTTGGTGGAAACACACCAAACGGTTCAAATGTAGTTCACAAACTGGATTGTGAAATATGGCTGAACTAACAACAGACGGTGTAGTAGCGCCACCACAGTTCTCTCTGTGAAATACGGCTGAACTAACAGTTCCTACTCCCGCATGTATGTGTCAACATTAGGAGTCAGTCAGTCAGTAAGTGAAAATGCCTCTTCTAGGCCGGCCCAACAGTCAGAGGAAACAGTTATTTCTGGTCAGGTGTCTTTTTGATTTTGGTCATGGGATCTATGAAAACCGACTGCATCCTGCCTTCTTGCCAACTTCGACATGACAAGTGTGTGAAAATACAAGTTTCTGAACACTAGCTTCCCCTGACAGGTGATCAGACATTCTTAAATATCTCTCTCTCTCTCTCTCTCTCTCTCTCATCTGGAACTTTTTTTAAATAATGGAGAGAACTTCAAACATTGAAAAGCACAAACTGAAATGAGGATTACTCTATTCCTGCTCCATAGATGGGTAATATTGACTTATTTCTCTATTTCGTATCACTTAAGGCGGAAAATTCGGGAGATGGTGAAAGTGCTACAAAACTCGAGTTACAAATGAGTTTCTGTGGTAATTCAAACTGTGAATAAAAACCTACAAACTTGAACTTCAGCCACATACAAATAACGGGTTATTTTCCCTCAAACATACAGGTCCACCTTAAATAAATGCTGAGCTTAGAACAGTGTTTCCTCACAATCGTAGACTTTCCCATTAAACAAATTATTTCATGTTGAAAACACATTCATACAATTTCCTTTCACTAACTTCATGTGCTATCAGGTGTGCCCAAATATTTGACTTTGTTGACTGCACATGATGCACCTACATGTGACCACTTTTTTTTTTTTTTTTTTTTTTTTTTTTTAATCTGGTGCCAGACAACAACAAGGCCATCACATTCACCCGTGCCCTCAGGCTACTCCTAACATGCCCATTAAAATGAGCCCATTATCCAAACCCCTGCCTTTCCCCTTACTGACTGCCACCCTTCCCCCCACCCCCAAAGGGAACGTCCTACTGCTCCTTTTGGACTGCAGCGCATATCATTACAGCCGGCCGCCAAGCGAAAACAAAAACACACACCTCACCTGCTAATGCGTTCGACTCGGTAATTACACACAGAGCTGTGTTCTGCTTTGCCGATTATGCATGGCTGCTTAAACCAGCATGAAACGTCGCCACTAATGTGCCAATTCCCCAAAGAAATGACACTTTAACACAACAACATCTGAGTTTTAAATAAACTCACGGGTTGATCGGAGGTCAAAAAACTCTCTGGAACACTTTGTAACACTTCAGCAACTTCTGTTGCACTATAGGCACAAAGAGGATGCAAGAACAACCCTTGGATGCATGGAGAAAATGGACTGGAGGCCGTATCCCTGGTCATGTCCATCTAACAAGGACTCTGGACATTGGGTGCAGAACAGGCCATTACAAATAAATCCATTCTGATCTTCTCATGCACAGAAAATACAAATGACAGGTGAAAACGTGCATGCTTGTAGCTTGACAGTGACATTTTATTCTATAAGTCTCTAGAAAAAGAAACTGTATTTTTTCCCACTGGACAAAGAAAGCTCCAATACGAATGATTAGAACTTGTCTCTCCATTTTGCAGTGTACTTCCACTCACTGGTCACTTCGTCAGAAACACCCACCTTACGCTTCCAGTCGCTGGCCACTTTATTAGAAAGATATGTCCATTCAGTGGGTTGAGTCCCTGTCTTCCTCGTTCATCATCTGTAAGTTACTGAACATAAAACATTTTCTCCAAATATCACTGGGGCAGTGAACCATCCTCGGCACAGAGGTGATACAGGCATTGCAGAACGTGTGTGTGTGTGTGTGTGTGTGTGTGTGTGTGACGTGCTAGGACACATGTATCAAGTACAGAAGCATTGCTGGAATTGTTGGGCTGTCAGAGATACATTTACTGCAGTGCACCAAAAAAATAAAAAAATAAAAAAATAAAAAAATCCAAACTAGGGCAGATCTGTGATCAGACATTTGCCCTTGATAAAAGGGTAACATTAACAGATGAGCTGGAGTCTCTAACTGTACGCCAGCAAAATTTAAGTGGAGGAATTGGTTTGGGCGTGCAGAACCCTTTTCCCCCATAGGAGGTGCTTTTAATCTGTAACTGACCTAAATGATTAGATCAAGACTCAGAACATGTGCGGTTCACAACGCACACTGTCCACTGCTTCCTTCAGAAAGATCAGAGAGAGCGAGAGAGAGCAGTAGAATCTGTTTCAGTGAAAACACACCAAAAAAAAACCTGCAGGACTTTTTAAAGGAGAGTGCATTTGATCAGTGTAACTGTCCATGGTGCTTACCTGGGGTATTATGGTCTATTGTAAGTGCACTTATCCAATGTGATTCAACTGTACTCATTTTTTTTTTTTTTTAACACTCAAAAGTGTGTTTATCCACTTCCTATCAAGTTACATTTGAACTCCCTGGAACTTTTAATTGTTACTTAAAGAAGTGTAATTAACCTGCAGTGAAATTTGAAAGTCTATTGTGTATTTGTTTCCTAAAGTTATTATGCGTGAAGAGACTTCTTAGCATTTTAACACTCAAAATAGTGGTGAAATTTTGTATTTTGCTATTTATTTAATCAGTTATTCATTCATTCATTGTCTGTAACCACTTATCCAGTTCAGGGTCACGGTGGGTCGGGAAAATAGAAAAAAAGTTTGTTGTCATATATTATGGAGACATACAACAGTGACCTACTTTTATTTTGAAGAGACCCTAACCCTAGTCTCAGCCACAGAGGCTTCCGCCTACAAGTTTATATAAGAATATAAGCAATAAGAGTATTAAAAGGTTTTGATACCAATAACGTGAGTGTAAACTGGAACACAAATACTTTAATTGAATTTGACATATAAAATAGAATATAATAAAAATGTAAATGATAGTTCAGAGTTATCCATGATTAGGTTTCAAATACATATTTCTTACCAATACAGGGAACAGTGTCTTCTCCAAATACAAGGGAGACGTGTAACTGCTGAAACTTGGCAGTAAGGCTGAATCCGAATATTCCTCTGTTCAGATATTTATATGGTACATGTTCAGTTTTTGTGATTCTGAAAAATGAACTGTAAAATGTTGTAACATTCTGCATTCCTGAGAGTTGTATTTGTAATTTGCTGAAAAGAGAGCCAAACACGACAAGAAGAAACAGCCCCTCCAGTGTTAACAGTTAAAAACAAAGCCTTTAATGCTGTAGTACTGTGGAATATGTACCACACTCCACCCATATTCAGGATCTTCAACATGAATGTCCTTGTATGAATTAAACTCAAGCAGTCTTTTCAATTAAACTCACACCTACGGACACTTTTGAGTCGCCAATCCACCTACCAACATGTGTTTTTGGACTGTGGGAGGAAACCGGAGCACTCAGAGGAAACCCACGCAGACACTGGGAGAACACACCAACTCCTCACAGACAGTCACCCGGAGGAAACCCACGCAGACACTGGGAGAACACACCAACTCCTCACAGACAGTCACCCGGAGGAAACCCACGCAGACACTGGGAGAACACACCAACTCCTTACAGACAGTCACCCGGAGCAAACCCACACAGACACTGGGAGAACACACCAACTCCTCACAGACAGTCACCCGGAGGAAACCCACGCAGACACTGGGAGAACACACCAACTCCTTACGGACAGTCACCCGGAGCAAACCCACACAGACACTGGGAGAACACACCACACTCCTCACAGACAGTCACCCGGAGGAAACCCACGCAGACACTGGGAGAACACACCAACTCCTCACAGACAGTCACCCGAAGCAGGAATTGAACCCACAACCTCCAGGTCCCTGGTGCTGTGTGACTGCGACACTCCCTGCTGCGCCACCGTGCCGCCTATATGCATACATTCATAGATAAATACATACCTGACAATAATAATGGTGATGGTAATAAAGAAAAGATCCAGTGTTTGATTATGTGTATGTCTATTAATTTCAATAACACACTACTGCAACAAAATAAATGTTATATTAAAGTTGTATTTTACTACTAATGTAAACATTTTAAACATTCAAAAGTGGCACTCGTCTCCGGGCCACTTTCCACCGTACGTCACTGTGCCTAAATCAATAATGTAAAGAACGTGTGCAATATTATGGGTAACTGCATTATGTCATTACGTAAACAAGTCAGAATATCACAATAATCACGATATTGATTTTCACAATACGTCACAGTCACCTCCAAAGAAATTCCATTTCATTTCCGACTTTTCTGCAGAGATTAAAAAAAAACTGCGTTGAGTTTTTGTACCTGTGTCAACAATAAGTGCGCCGTACAGCAGCTGAACTCTGAATCATAAGAGTCCCCAAACTTCTGGCTTATGCCTGACATCATAAAGACACAGAATATCAGAGAGGAAAAAAGGAACAGGCAGAATGCCAGGGCCAAAATGACTTTCCCCTCATGTCCCGCTGTGATCTAAAGGGCTTGGCACTCAAGGCTCTTGGGGGCAGATGGGGGGGGCAAGCTCCAGTGGTCAGGAGGGGTCACCGTATCCTGGACATTTCTCCCTCTCTTTGGATGGGTGGCCCGCCACAGGGACCCCCACATCGAGCCACTGGAGTGGGAAATTACTCTCCGCCTCAGACGCCACAAAGGCCATCAGAATGTGATCTGATGTAAAGCTCGAGGAGAACGGAAAAAAGGACTGAGAGATGAAGAGGAAAAAGAAGAGTGTAGATGAGAAAGCAAGGGCAAAACAATAGGGCATCTGTAAATCACATTACACATACACAACCCGGTAAAGGGACACTCAGAGGTTGGTGTAATAGTGGATAACAACACAGCCTTCCACACGGCAGACAGGCTTGAATACCCCTATTTGGGCAGGAACAGCACATTGGAGCAAAAAAAAAATCAATGGGAAATACCCTAACAGTGCATTAACATATATCCAAGGTGTAAAATACTGAGGTCCCAGTGGGGTTCAGGAGCCCTTAATTAACCCTTTAGACCCCCTAAAACATATCTTGAATTCAGAAAACAAGGCCAGTTTTAGCCTTGAAATGGTAAAGTTCTGCTTTTATTTTTCTTAACTAACCACCACAGTCGCACTACTCTGTCATGTGGTGGCACTGTAGTGAATTGGCTAGTTATCTCATTCCTGTTGGCACTGCCGGAGAAAACAGCAATACTTTTCTTGCACTGCTTTAGCTCCCCAGCAAAGAGAAGGATATCATTGCTTTTTGGCAGTTTTGGGGCCGTATAGAACCCTTTTCTAAAAGGTCCTATACGGAGCCATTCTTAGCACTTTCTCCATCAATCCAAAAAACATTCATGATGCAAAGGGCACTTAAATCACGCAAAATGTTCTTTAAATGTTCAGGGTTCTATATAGAAGCGTTTTCTTTAATAAAAAAAACCTTGTAAAATAATAATTTTTAAGTGTGTAGGTAAGATTTGGGGGTTTCTGCACCTGGGGTTCCCCTAGTGTAAATAACAGGCAGGGAGTTGGGTGGTGGTGGGGGGTTCCTACCCTCCTTCAAAAGCTACATAGTGCACTGAGCCCAGCATTCTCACTACTACAGATAAGCAAAGCATCACAATGATGTTGAAGAATCTTTTGCATGATTTAAGGGTTCTTCTATACGGCACCAGAAACGGTTCTTCTATTGTAAGAAGCTTGACTTCGTAACAAGCCTTTTTGGTGCCATATAGAACAGTTTTCTAAAAAGGTGCTACATAGAACCATCTATAGGACATTCTCCATCAATCTGAAGAACCCTTTGATGAACCCATAAAGGACTAGTGTTGTCACAATACCAAAATAATGACTTTCGATACCACATCTGCCTAAATATCTCGATACCCGATACTGAAACGTTAAGTGTGACACCACATATGACGTGACACACGTGACGTTACACCATTTCCGGGTCCAATCGTACCTTCGATCCTATGTCTTACTTTCCTAAGGCTTGTTTACTGTTTGAATAAAGCTGAATGCCTCAATCAGTTATGTGATCTCAGTTCAGAAAAGAGGAATAAATTCAACATAAAAGGGGGCAAACATGTCTTTGGCAGCTCTTTTTGTACATTCACAGCTCATTCTGATCTGCGTGAGCTGTGTCTTCGGAAGCAGAGAAGCCGCGGAAAGAGCGGTCTCTCCGCACGCGGTCAGTCCCAGTGTTCTAACGAGTCGTGCTACCGACAATTCTCTACTATAAAAGTAGCTAAGGTTTTTACAGAAAGTCACTGGTGCTAGTCTGGTTTTTCGTTTTTTAAATAACTCACTAGAAGGCACACACTGGTGCACATTGCCCCCTGTGGCACTCATTGGAAATACCTCCTTCTTAAAGTACCAGTACTCTTTATATGGGGTATTGTACCGTTTTTATTGTATTGTATTGAGATACTTTTCACTATACAAGCAACACTATAAAAGGACCATAATTTTTAAGTGTGTACGTGGTGATGGGCAACTCATTTTTGCAGGGAAGAAGAAGAAAGAAGTCTAGCCATTCACTTGAAACAGCTTCAACCAGCAGAGCAGTCAGAGGTTTTGCCCCTGAGCTACTGGACCATATATTGCTTTGAGAACCCCAACTTTCTTTTTCTTCTTTTGTGTTTATTTCCTTTTCTCAGTAAGGGCTTCTTTGACTGTTGCACATCCTTTTTGACCCTTCTTTGAGTTGCCTTCTCAGTTTATTTCCAGGTCTTGCAGGCTCTTAAGAGTCTTTCAGTATATTTCTATATTATACAGCGGTCTCTTTCTCAGTGTAAATCTTGAGCTGAGGTATACACTTTACAGTGCTTTAGCCAGGCTTTGTCACTACAGTCATCATTCCCGGCTGTTTGTAATGCAGCACTGACTTGCGAGGGATCGATGTGAGTGTCGGAGAGGGGCCGCCCCGAAATGACCCCTCACACAGGCCAGATCCAATCAAAGGAGATTATCGACGAGAGCCCTCATGAGCCGGGACCGGGGGCACGCTCGTCTCAGGATGTTGGTCTTTCATATATGGCTCCAACACGACTTGCCTTTATGCTTTTAAATATTCATAATGCGCGAGTTTACAGCTGCATAATCACATTATTTATAACTAATCGTGTTGTTTATGCTGCTATCCTCTGGATCTTTTCGTCTACACTACTGTGAACAAGTCAAAGACCACCCTTCATTAATTCCACATTCATTTTCATTTTCCTGATATTTCTGAGGAGATAAGATAGAAGATAACCCACTTATACAAAGAAGGGGAAAATCAAAGGAAAATAAGTGGGGAAAAACAGGAGTTTCCCAAACCGGAGTTCAAAACAGAGATTAAGAGGTACAGAGAAAATGGACCTGATAACAACCGTGCAATACCTGACGTCTATGTCAAAACTGTCTGCGTCAGATAAATGGCTCTTATACCTTTCATCTCTGAAGGCTAGGAGAAAATCAAGCTCTGCTTCAGCTCGCATCACATCTGAACACGTCCATAGCTGTATGTGTCTATCCTTCATTTGTGAGAAAACAGATGAACGCTATGGGTCTGGAAGGAAGTAGGAAATTCAAGAATCTCTTACTAGAAAAAGTTAACAGTCACACACACAAACAATAAATAAATAATTCATTCATTCATTCATTATCTGTAACCCTTATCCAGTTCAGGGTCGCGGTGGGTCCAGAGCCTACCTGGAATCATTGGGCGCAAGGCGGGAATACACCCTGGAGGGGCACCAGTCCTTCACAGGGCAACACACACTCTCACACACACACACACACACACACACACACACACACACACTCATACCTACGGACACTTTTGAGTCGCCAATCAACTTACCAACGTGTGTTTTTAGACTGTGGGAGGAAACCGGAGCTAAATAAATAATTGAATAAATTAAAAAAAAACATCCCTAGAGCCCAGATCTCAACATCACATAGCGGGATTGGGATTGTGGGATTTTATGGACTGTAAAAAGCAGAAAATGTAATAAACCTCCATACTTTATATTAATACTTTTTAAAAATATTTATTCAACACTGCATTCGTTACGAGTTCCAAGAAGGAAAATGCACTGCAAAAGCATGGGTTATGTTCTTGGGCATAAAATTGGATCCAACTGTACATATGAGTACAGTTATATGATATAAAAATATGTTTGCTTGTTGCTCTGTTAACAACATAAATCCTGTTAATTTGTGAGGTTAAGAAACTCATTACTCCATCAATCAACGATCAAACTATCAAAGTGAATAAAGAAAAAAATCAAACACACACTGCTTCAAAAATGCACCCTCTGAAAAAGACGAGGGGTTTTTTCAGCTACAATAAAGCTAGCTTTCACAGCTGCTTCGTTTTGGGCCGTAGCTCTTGTGAACATATTCTGCTGCGATCGCAGTTTGCCTTTTAATTCTTGTACAGTTTGTTGCATTTTTTTTGAAGTCTAACTTTGGCAAACTTAGCTCCGTGTTTGGTATCAAAGTGCAGACCTAAATCGTACTCCACTGTCTCATAACACAAAAGACATACCGTTTTTTTCCTTGAAGCAAACATACAAACATGTATTCTCCTTCCCATCAGCATCAATTTTTATTTTCCTGGACATTTTGGGATGAATATTTGTAGCTATTTTTTAATTCCACTTGTTGAAAATAAATCACATTGAAGAGGATGCACTGTGACGACTTTTTGTTGTGAAAAGCGCTATATAAATAAAATTTGATTGATTGATTGATTGATGCACTGTAATCTAGTGGTGGGATGCCGTCACTTGGCGGGCAACATAATCGGCATGCATTGTGGGAAATGTAGTTTAAGGTCAATGCACGCTGTAGAATTAGTGGCGGAATAATTAATAATTAAGTCTAAAAGTGTGCATTGACCATAAACTCCACTTCCCACAATTCATGCTGATTGTTACCCGTGAAGCGATGGCATTAAGCCACTAGATTGCAGTCAGTCAGATCCTTTAAGCTCTTGCGGGCCACATCAAATGACACGGCGGGCCACATTTGGTTTAGACGATTTAAAGATGGTGATTTCGATGTTAGCGATTGTGATTGTGGCGTAAATTGCTAAATTGTCATAATTAATACTGCACAACAGTTAAACATCACAAAAGTGCAGGAGAACATTTGAATTCGGAATTACAAGTATATGTTACACAAAAACGTTTTAAAATGTACACACTTAATACGACACTGAGAAATGAAAACAAACATTGATGGCCATTTTGACTAGGGGGAAAAAAAAGAAAAAAAAGGGGTCTCTGACTTGTGCACCATGCTGTATCCGGTAACAAACACATACGGACGTCTGCAGGAAGTAATATCTTCTGTTTAAGTTCTCATGCAGCTCCTCTTTACCCTAGAGGACAACAACATGAGTTATTGACAAACAGCTATGGAGTGTTCAGAAATCGCTGCTCTCGTGCCCTGTGGTAAATAAACATGTTCGAAAATGGATATATCTTGCTGTACAGGCTTTTCTCTCACAAAGGTCATGGGATCCTCTGATTTACAAGGTTGTTAACCAGCAATCACTACAAACGCTACAAACACTGGTGAGAACTCAGCTGACATCTTAAGACGGGCGACTTCACAACCCTCAATTAAACTATGAACGTGGTTTGGAATAGAAAGCATTAACCTATGGGATGGGTCACACTGGAGCATCTGAATAGGAGCCTAAAGTCACCAACCTCAGTGCCAAGCATCTGCTGGAGAAGTCTGACTAGCAGTGAGTGGGGGAGCAGTGAAAGCGTGCTTTCTGTATTCCTGGAGCTCTATCCACTAACGCTTATGGGGCAGAATGCAATCAAAACTTTACAGCAATGGTCCAACCTACTGTGTAAAGCCTTGCAAGAAGAATAGAAGCAGTTACAGCAACAAAGAAGGGACAGTGCCCTTCATTTCAGAAATAACGTTGGGCAAATATAAGTCCAAACTTTTGACGGGCAGCTTATGTTGTGTAAATCACTGTATAGACGTGTATTATTTTCTAGTGTGGTTGTACAGAAAGAGATGTAGTGTGTGTGTGTGTGTGTGTTTAACAGGATTAGTGCTGAGTAAGAAGATGAGCTAAGTGTTACTACAGCCTTCCTCCCCCAATTCATATTCTCTCAGCATCTCAGGCATCAAGTACACACAGAACACGCCATCACAGCTGTCCTCTTAGAATAGATACGTTTGGTGTCTGAAGTACTTCAGCTACAAGTCTAGCATCACAAAATATAATCTCTAAGCAACTGCACGGTTTATACAGCACTGAGCGGAAGTTAGAAACCCTCTTTCACGGATTCAATCCCCAGAATATAATAAAGAAATAAATATTTAGTTCTTTAAGGCTTCTTTAGTAAAATAACATATTTTTCTGTATTTTCAGTGTCTATCCTTTGTCATCATTACAGCTTGCATTCTGTTTATGATAAATCTGCAGGAATATTTTCCCACACTTTCAAGGGTCAGTCTTAGAAGTTGGTTGTGGTTTTTCCTTTGTTTGATTTCTGCTTAGGGGCGGCACGGTGGTGCAGCAGGTAGTGTCGCAGTCACACAGCTCCAGGGACCTGGAGGTTGTGGGTTCGATTCCCGCTCTGGGTGACTGTCTGTGAGGAGTGTGGTGTGTTCTCCCTGTGTCTGCGTGGGTTTCCTCCGGGTGACTGTCTGTGAGGAGTGTGGTGTGTTCTCTCTGTGTCTGCGTGGGTTTCCTCCGGATGACTGTCCGTGAGGAGTGTGGTGTGTTCTCTCTGTGTCTGCGTGGGTTTCCTCCGGATGACTGTCTGTGAGGAGTGTGGTGTGTTCTCTCTGTGTCTGCGTGGGTTTCCTCCGGATGACTGTCTGTGAGGAGTGTGGTGTGTTCGCCCTGTGTCTGCGTGGGTTTCCTCCGGATGACTGTCTGTGAGGAGTGTTCTCCCTGTGTCTGCGTGGGTTTCCTCCGGGTGACTGTCTGCGAGGAGTGTGGTGTGTTCTCTCTGTGTCTGCATGGGTTTCTTCCGGGTGCTCCGGTTTCCTCCCACAGTCCAAAAACACACGTTGGTAGGTGGATTGGCAACTCGAAAGTGTCCGTAGGTGTAAGTGAATGTGTGTGTGTGTGTCTGTGTTGCCCTGTGAAGGACTGGCGCCCCCTCCAGGGTGTATTCCCGCCTTGCGCCCAATGATTCCAAGTAGGCTCTGGACCCACCGCGACCCTGAATTGGATAAGGGTTACAGATAATGAATGAATGAATGATTTCTGCTTTTGTATCTATTTCCTTTATACAGGAATAGCTCCTTGACAGATCCACACATCCCTTCAGAAACATTTCAGATGAGATGAGAAAATGAAAGCTTTTAGAGCTGTGTCTCTGATGGAGAAAGTTTAGAAAGTGAATGAATGAAAGTGAATATGAGTTTGTTGTCACTGCGCAGTCAATGCTCTCCTTGCTTAAGGGCAGCTCATCTGTAGTTGTTACCGAGGAGACGGCTCTGTTCTGTCACTCTCCCCACCTGCCCTCAATTTTCTTGCCGGTTGAGGGGTTCAAACCAGCGACCCTGTTGGTCTCAAGCCCTCTACTTCAACCTTTAGGCCATGGCTACCTCTAGCCTCCGACACCAAGTCTCGTTTAACGTTTACTTCATTTCTGAGATCCAGTTTTGAAAGCCCAGCTTTATCCCCCACTTCTGATTTCCCCTTTCATTGGGCAGATGCATTACTCAATATCAGTCCGTTTTGACTGGACTCTGAATAAACGATTTTGCACCGTACAAACCTTGCTTGCCTCAAACTGTGTCAAGCTGTTAAATAATCCCTAATGTACTTGCTTATATGGTTTACAACATTCAGTTACTGATAAACAAGGACAAAAGTATGTTAAAAAAGTTATAAACAGCACTAACAGCTACAGCGAAGACTGAATTTAGGCCAGAGGTTCCGCTCATGTGCACCAATTAGTATTCGGTAAGCCTCAGAATAAGAAAGTCACTTTCTCTCATTAAGGTGCAGTACTTTACCACACACTGACTGTGGGACTGACATATACACACACAAATACATGCACACACACACACACACTCTAAAATATACACATCTTGCATCTGGAGCCTAGAATAAGATGAGAAAGAAAAGATTTCTCCTTGGAAACGGAGCTCTTCTCCCGGCGCACATTAATGCAAAGAAAATGCAGAGCATTTGAGATGCTTCGGGCCCCGAAACACAGTACGACGAGCTCTTTCGGCCGGAATTCTCTCAAACAGAAGGCTGAAAAGCACAAAGTGAGGGGAAAGCCAGACAGAGAAACAACGAAATGGTCAGATTTAGCCGAGCTTCCATCCTCATGTTCACGTTAAAGAGGTTCAAATAAAAAGATCACCGAGAAGCTGATGAAGGATTCTTGGTGCTGCTCCAGTGGAAAGGAACATCCTGTGAAATAATTAGCGGTAATTAGGATCTTCTTGGGAAAATATCATCATTATCTAATCAGCTCCACTGTAAATACAATCCTATTTGGGGCACTTTCCTCTCACAAGCCTTTCCTAACCGCTAATTACAGCATTAGCATACCGAGGGCAAAACAAAACATGGCGCAGACGGATCCGAATCGGACAAGGTGACGTGTTAAATCGAAACAAACACGATACAGCCTCTCTAATAGAAGACATCTTATGCCTCTGACCTTGTTCAGCACTCAGGAGATAGCCGCTATTAGCCATAGAAGGCTTTTTGGAATGATTGATGATAAAGTGTCATTAAAAAAGTAATTACTTAGTCCTTCATCATCGCAACTGCTTGTTAATCACACTCCGTCCTCGGTCTGGAGGGTCAGAAAAAGAGGCGAGAAGACACTAAATAAGATTTATATACGCAAGACTCCACACTGTTACAAATGATGAGGTTTTGGAGGGTTGCCATAGAACAGAGATGTCCAAACTGCTAAGCTGTAGTGGGCCAAGGGCCAATAAGACTCAACAGTACACAGATAAAAACTCTACATGTACTTCATACCATTACTTTATATTACAATTTAGTTCTTCTGGTATCCTGAGTGGTTGCTAAATATCAATGACCTAGCAACATCCAAACAACTACCTTAGTAGTTTTGCTTAGTATCCACTAAGCAACTATTTAGCACCCACCTGGAAAACCCTGGTAAGCACCACTAAAGGTCACAAGGTCACTGGACTCAACATGCTTGGAGGAGAACACTAACTCCCAGTTCTTTTAAATATTTATTTAATATTTTTACATGTATGTATGCATTAGTTAATCTGTGAGGAGTTTGGTGTGTTCTCCCTGTGTCCACGTGGGTTTCCTCCGGGTGCTCCGGTTTCCTCCCACGGACCAAAAACACACTTTGGTAGGTGGATTGGCCCCCTCCAGGCTGTGGTCCTGCCTTGTGCCCAATGATTCCAGGTAGGCTCTGGACCCACCGCGACCCTGAACTGAACAAGTGGTTACAGACAATGAATGAACGAATTAATGAATGAACAAGGAGTGTTTGTCAGACACAGCTAGTTTGGTGTGTTTTCCTGGTGCCTGCATGGGTTTCCTCTGGGTTCCCCCATTTCCCCCCCCACAGTCCAACAATACAGGTAGGTGGATTTGCCATGTGAAATTTTGAGCGAGTGTGTGGTGCTTTGTGATGAACCTGCACCCTGTCCAGGGTGTGTTATCCGAGTATGCTCCCGATCCATTTAAACCATATCAGGATGAATCTGTTACAGACGATGAATAACTTACTGAATAAAAGATGCCGTATGTTTTAGGTTTATATGTTTTGCTTGTTTTTCAGCGCCTAAAACATTAAAGTGTAAAGACGGTATGAGACAATTCTCATTGTGGGCCTGGTGTTGAACAAACACATATTAGATTCAGTAACAGGAATGATTGGACACCTTTACGTGAGCGGCGTTATCTACTGAATGAAGGCAGAGACGTCGATATTCTGGAAAGACACGGTGAGAGATTCTGAAGAAAAAGCTGCTCTTGTTGCACTTGACTGACCAAGGATGACATCAGCAGATATGCTTCACACTGCAGGTGTAGAAGAGAACAGCTGGGCCCTGAAGAATGATGAAGGTAATGAAAATACTGAATACACTAAATCACCAAATGGTGGTGGACAACTTTACACCCATTGCTGACACGGGCTGAACAATCTCCATAGAAAAGCACAGACCATTTAAACAGCATGCTCTTGAGCAGACACACGTTCAGTGTTAAGAGTCATATTGGAGGGTGGGGGTAGTAATGCCCTTCAGCGCTTGGCTTGAAGCCTTCTCTGGAGAGTAGAGGCTTATACAGATGTGCTATAGTGTACATACAAGACTAAGTTTCAAGAGAAAGTGCAAGAATTTCCAAATAAAACTTAAAATACGGTACACTATATGGTCAAAAGTCTTTGTAAATCTTTTTCTTTTATTCATTTGTTGTGAGTAATCGCTTATGTATGTATGTATGTATCTTTACACTTATATAGCGCCTTTCTAGACACCCAAGGACGCTTTACAACCCACACTGCTCAGAACACTCAATCCACACACACACTGGTGAGAAGCGGCAGCCAAACGCGCACAGCGTACTCTCGACCAGGAACGACCGTCCACCTGGAGGACTGCATCGGGCACTAGGGTTTCACCCAGGACAGAGCGCCAATCCATATCTGGGCTCACACTCATTCACTCACACACCAGGACAGTTATTAGACAGAAGCCAATTCACCTACACTCCATGTTTTTGGACTGTGGGAGGAAACCGGAGCCCCCGGAGGAAACCTACGCAGACACGGGGAGAACATGGAAACTCCACCCAGATGGGACTTGAACCCAAGATCCCAGCGCTGGGAGGCGAACGTGCTAACCACTAGCTTATCCAGTTCAGGGTCACGGTGGGTACTAAGCCTACGTGGAATCACTGGGCACAGTACGGGAGCACACACCAGAGTGGTTGCCAGTCCTTTGCAAGACTCACACACTCACCTATGGACACTTTTGTGTCGCCAATCCACCTACCAACGTGTGTGTTTTTTCTTAGACCATGGGAGGAAACCGGAGCACCCGGAGGAAACCCACACGGACACAGGGAGAACCCACCAAACTCCTCACAGACAGTCACCCGGAGCCGAACTCGAACTCACAAACCCAGGACCCTGGAGCTGTGCAAACGTGACAGGTTTTGCCACCCCTAACTGGTGTAAGAGTATCTTCCAGAAAGATACTGGAGTATTTCTTGGATACTAATGATCTGGCTTTCATACACTACTCACACAACATGAACTCTATTAAAACAACACAATTCATCAACTGAAAGGAAACAAAAATAAAGCATTACAATTAGCAAGATTAGCTTGGAACAAAGTCCTGGGAATGGCTGGAAAAAATCCTTTTATTGGTCTGTTGTTGTAAACAGTGTTCTGTGTTTTGTGAGTGGGCTCTTCAGAGGCTGGTTGAGGGGAATTATTGTCCATATTCTACGTGCGTGGAAGGCTGAATAGAAGCTTTAGTATTAATAATTAAGCTAATTAGCAGTGCTGACTAGGCTAGCCATGGAAATGCTCCACAGAGAGTGTTCTTAAAACCAGGAATAAAAGGCATAAATGTTTAAAGCTGGAGTAACTGATTACGGCAGTTTTTGAGAAAATCCAACTGAATTAGTCACACCCCTCTTTCCATTCAGCCCTCCTTCCAAAGTCACTTTTCTTAAATACAGGAAGGCCATGGCTTGAGAAGTCACACAGAGAGGAACACAACGCCTCAACTTCAAACAGCATCCAGCTACCTCAAATCTCATTCACATTTAAAAACAAAAAAACACCCAACAGCCACATCTATGTTCAATCTGGTTTGCCCTCTGGCTTCATCTTTAGCCTTTTTCATTGGAGGCCTTCTCCCTCCATCCAGCAGAAATGTAGATAAGCCAAGCCATCAAGTCTCTGTTGTCCTGAATGCTTCTTTAGTCAGTTTCATTATGCCAAATGATATTTGTTTGAGCCCTGTGAAGGACTGGCGCCCCCTCCAGGGTGTATTGGTCCAACTGCCATACTATTATGATTAAGCCAAACAGCATCTTGAGCTACCAAATCACCGAGATACAAGGTATTTTTCTGATATTTGCTTGGCATAAATATATGGCACTTGGTAGACACACACATGCTGAATGATTGAGGTCATGACGACAAATGTAGTGTTTGGAGTCCTGCCTATTGTCTCCCACTGTTATAGCATTGTGGTCCTTTTTGAACAGAAAATTAAACCCTAGTCAGCAGTGTGGTGTTATCCACTTCACTAATCAACCGATGGTGGTGATTAGCTGCAGACATAATTTAAAGTGTCTCTTTTGCACAGGTAAAGGACCTTACTTTTTTTTTTTTTCCTCAATGAACAGACCATGGGTTTCCCAGTTGTTGGGATAGGAAGGGGCTTTGAATACCAAATAGTTGGTGGTGGCATTTCATCAGTGAGGCATGAAGGACAGAGCCAGAGCCTTGCACAGATTGCACAGGAGATCCCAGGATTAGTCACACTCGTCCGGGTTTCTCTCCTTCTCACTCTAAGAAAGGTCACAGTAAACAGACTGAAAGAATGCATTGCCTCGTTTCCATACAACTAAACAAGTGTGTCAAAAATAGCGATTTAGCGATGTTAAATAAGTCCTTGCAATCCCTTTGAGACCGTGGAATACTAGTGGAATACCAGAGTGTTGTGCAATGCAGTGCACCAGATAAATCGCTGCTACTCTAGCAACCTACATTTCAAAAGCAGACATTAAGAGAAGCACAGTACCTACCTCAGCATATGATCTCTGGGACTCCACAGCATGCCTGCAGAATTCCATAGCTAGCCATACAGCCCTAAAAACCTCCCAAAATCAAACATAGTAAACGAGGCAACACATGCTTCTATAGCTTTAACCTGCTTCAAACAGGTTGTTAAGTTGTTAAGTTGTTAAGTAAGCTCAAGTTGGCTTGCTTATGTTGTTTAGTCCACATCAAGATAAAGTATGTTAGCATAGTTAAAACCAAGTAAACAAACACTTTTCATTTTGTTTATACAAGGTGTGTTTCTGGTGGCACGGTGGCGCAGCAGGTAGTGTTGCAGTCACACAGCTCCAGGGACCTGGAGGTTGTGGGTTCGATTCCTGCTCCGGGTGACTGTCTGTGAGGAGTGTGGTGTGTTCTCCCTGTGTCTGTGTGGGTTTCCTCTGGGTGCTCCAGTTTCCTCCCACAGTCCAAAAACACACGTTGGTAGGTGGATTGGCGACTCCAAAGTGTCCGTAGGTGTGAGTGAATGTGTGTGTTGCCCTTTGAAGGACTGGCGCCCCCTCCAGGGTGTATTCCCGCCTTGCGCCCAATGATTCCAGGTAGGCTCTGGACCCCCCGCGACCCTGAACTGGATAAGGGTTACAGATAATGAATGAATGAAAGGTGTGTTTCCACGCTATGTTGAAGAGTTTGTAGTTACATTCTTGGAAGCAGTTAATGGCACACACATTTCTGACACACACTCAAATAGGCTCTGTCCTAAAAAGAGCCCTATCCCCTACATAATACGCATCATAAATTTTAAATGAACTAATACACACACACAGTGCACAAAATGTAAAAGGGACTTTAAGCTTTTATCTGACAGACTATGCAAAATTTAAGAGCAGAAACTGCTATTTTATGACTTACACTGTGCACTACACAGTGTAGAAGAGACATTTGAGTTTCAGCCCTTGGAAACAAAAAAATAAAACAAATGGTGGACAGTGTTGCACCTGCAGCTTGGTATGAGATGCGCTGCAATAGTAACATTTCACCATGCCCTGTTAGTAAGAAACTGTGTTGTACATCAATATTCTGTGCACAACCTGCCAAAATCACACTTTTAAAAGTTAGTACATACTGTATAGCATTAATGTGGAGCACAGAATCAGCCGCCATTAGTTCCTCACAGCAATGTTCAATCATCTAGCCTTCCCAGAAGAGAAGCTGGGCAACGCCAATCCTTGAGATTTCAACCCTTGATTTCAGAAGAAATATTAAACTAATTATTTGCTCATAAAATGTACATAGAAAGTATTATTATTGCTGGTCACTCTCAAGCCACGGGGGCCTTGTCCCATTGGAACTCGTCAAGAGATTTTAACCATTTACTTGTATTTCCACAGGTTCAAACAAGTTGAGCCAAATTTGGACGCTGTTGAGTTTTAGTGTCCCGGATCACCCCGGATGACACAGGAGATAGAGACTGCACCTCACTGCTAAAATTGATGCTACAGAAACCACAACAGTCAGTACAAACTGCATCACACTGAATCCCAACAGTAATAACTTGAGCATTTGAGCAAGAAAATATCCAGGATAAAAAAAACCCCACAAAAATAACTGCTCCTTGAAGAAAAAAAAAAATGCTGGCTCTTTTCCAGAACTTGAATTCCTGAGCCACGAAGTTGTAAACAACTTCTCAAACAGCTCTGTGATGCAGGAAAAGACTCTTGGCCAAAATCAAAATCCAAGACACACTGGGAAATGAAAAAAATATTTGATTTATTTCTTCTTGTTTAACTTGGAATAAGAGAGAGTGAGGGAGAGCAATCTAATACTCATTTAGAACATTTGTAGTGTGGACGCTTAGTTGAAGGCCTATATCTTCATCAACATAACTCCCCAGTCAATATTTTCAACAGTTTCACACTCTTGTCTCAGCCATACCACACAAAAATTTCATCCTCATTACACCAGCCACCTGAAAACCTCTCTGCAGGTTTACACCAAACACCTTTATCCAACACTAATCTAAACCTAAACATCTGAAAACCTCATTGCCCCATTGCAACCACCTGAAAATTTCACTGCAATTGCACACCAACTACCTAAATGTCACTGTAAGCCAAACACAACCTAAAGAAAATCTCATTCCGGTCTCAAACCAACCACCTGAATATCTCACTCTGGGCTCAAACCAACCACCATAAAATCATGTTTTTTATCGTGTAGTTTAAAACTAACCACATAACCATTTCATTTCAGTCTCATTCCAACCAACTAGGGCTGGGCAATTAATTGAAAACTATTCGAAATCTACATTTAAAACATATAATCGACACAATCTTGCCTATATCAGTTATAACAGTTTTTTAATTCTGTTATGTCCCCAATGTGTGTTCATGTACTGTCCCTTTAAAACCACTACCACACTGTAGTCAAGTGATTCTGCGCCTTTCTGCAACATGGAAGCAACACGAAGGAGAACCTAAATGCTGAGACTGACCAAGAAGAAAGATCCCAGCTTTAATACTGGAGCATACTGGAGTCACTGAAATATGTGAGTAAAAAAAATACAAAAAACAAAACAATGGTTCATTGATTGTAATAAGGATAAACTGTGAAATTAATCATGATATTGATTTACGTTCTTATCACCCATCACTACAACCAACTGAAGATATAGTTCAAATCTCAGTTCAATTACAGCAAATCTAATATCAATCAATCAATAAATAAATAAATAAATAAAACCTCTGTTGTGTGTTTAAAAAAAAAGCAATCTCACTATTAGGACTTTTATTCATGCACCATAAAGTTGTAACACCTGTTTGGTTTTGGCTAAAAAGCATGATAAATCTGATCCATTTTTGACCAGATCTTTTTCGTGCATCACAACAAGGTTTTAAACATCCTGTCTCTCAAATCTCAGTGGAAACTAAGCATTATTGCCAGTTGCATCATATTGACGGCAGTGGACAGGGAAGTGTCCTGCAGCATACAAATGAGCCAACAGCATACAAAACCCAAGCCTTAAATGGCAGTAGAGAAATGGTAGTAGAGAACTGAAAGTCAAGTTGTTTGCACCATTTGGAGACCAACAGCAGCTTAGTGCTTTTATTACTTCATATTTGAGTCATATTTATGAGCAGAAATGGACTCAGGGATTGAGTTTTGGAAAGCAGCCCTAAAGCAGAAAAGATCTCCAGTGATGCTTGTTGGTCAATGACTATAGTGTTTTGATTCTGTCTGATTTGTTATGATTCTATGGCTTATAAATATTGCCATAAAACTTCAAGAGCACATTCCTGTGGAAAATCCATTGGGTACAGTGGCCGTAAATTGTGAAACCCAGACATCCTGCATTTCCATGTCCATTCCAGCATGGCACTAAGGGCACCGCTGGGAATTCAATTCAAGGGTAATGGACTCTGCGCTCACACTAAAGACAAACAGTGGCAGACTCACTTAGTCCAAGCTAAATGTACAACAAAGGATCATTTTACACTCATGTGTATCGTAATTGCGGCAACCAAAGTTTCACAAGAACATCCCTTCAGCCTTATACTACTTTCCTTAAATGGCTTGTTCCCAATTTGTAATAATTGCAACTTTTACAAACTAGTTAACTCTCCCCCAATAAGACGACGCTACAAAAACCAAGAGGGTGAAGCCTAGGTTGAGCTTCCTTTAAGATGTGATATGTCACACCTTTTTCAACTACTCTAACTGAAAAGCTCAAAAAGCTTTTATGAGCCCTCAGCTAACAGACACTGGCTAGCATTTCCACTACTCAATTCACTGTGAGAACTGTCAAGTACAGACTGACATTCTCTGATGAAGACTTTAATAGACAGACTGTATGAATATGAAGGAACTTCACTGACTGTCTGATAAAAAGTTTGTGGACACCCGTTTTCTCATTTTCTTCTGAAATGAAGGGTATTCATAGGGAGTTTGTTTCCTGTTTACTGCAGTAATAGTCTGTATTCCTCTGGGAATGCTTGCCATTAGATGTTCCACTGCTCCGTAGACCATTGGTGGGGGGCTGTATACCCCCATTAGCTGACACTGCATTGGGCATGGTAATATCTTATGCAATTTGTCAGTGATTTTGTATGGGGATTTAGGGCCTGTATTAGCAAAGCTTGGCCCTTCAAATAAAGGAAAGCTGTCATTATAATGTCTACAAACATTTGAACAGTGTGTGTGTGTGTGTGTATATACACGTGCAATCAGCTGCAATATGGTGGTGTTATCATTCAAGTAGCTACTCAGGTAATACCCCATACAAAAGAAAGCGAAGTAAGATACACAAAGAAAATAAACAGGACAAAAAGACTGCTATGGTTCATCGCAGCAATGTTACAGACACGGAACAACTGCCATGGGAACAATCGCTTTTTTGCTAAAGACAAGCACACGTCATGCTCTACGTGTGCACAACAATGCAGCCAGCCATCCATCATCTTCTGCTCAATGCTAACTGCTAAGCAGGCATCCAAACCCTGTTTGACACTCCAGATTGAGAATAATAGACTTCATTAAGTTCTGCTGTGCGATTGTGGGCTAGGGTTAGCAAACACGGCTAGCTAACCATTCCAACTTTCTCTCATTACTGAACAATAAGGCAGATGGCTTCGGAAATGCCTGGCTTCAACACGTATTAGCCTAATGAAAATCAACCGCTACAATGTTCTTGTAAACAAAAACACGAACGCTTAAAACAGCTAGGCTAGCACTAATGTGGGAGCTGTTCAGGAGCCCAAGACTGAAAACATGAGTTATAATGAACAAGGTGCACTGGAAGATTTAAGGAACTAGAGCATAATCATTAAACACAAGTCAGGATGATTTTAGCAACTGTTGCTAAGCTATGTAGTCAAGTGTATGACTTAGCTTTCTGAGGAGAAACTACTTTTGCATTTTAAAAACATGAACATTTTGTGCTTGTGGCCACATTTGACTGGGTAAATGCTATGAATAATTGCCGGTTATTCATATGAAAGGGAATTCCACCTACTTTAAATGTTTCAGATATAAATAACGAGAAATGCTCCATTCAAGGGTCACAAAGAGTTATAACTTTCACAACTCTGGGAAACAGACATACAACAGTTCTCTCAAAGAAACGATTAGTTACAGAAACTTCTAACTGACTTCTAGAAGTTGTGAGAATGTTTTTAAAGACTTGGTGTTTAAAGACAAATCATTTCCTTACTTTCAGAATATTTGGGACACTTTCCAAAAAGGCAATAACGTTTTTAATCTGTAATTTGTTGATTCATTTGGACCTTTGTATAACAGGCAAAGATGTTCAGTGTTCCCAATGTCAAACTAATATAATTTGTTAAATATAAACAAATTTAGAAATTGATGCTTGCAACACACTAAATAAAACTAGGGCAGAGACATGTCTACCATGGGATCACATCTACTTTTTTTTTTATTATACTTTTTACTGTTTGGAAAGTGAAGATTTTTGCCTATTCTTTCTGTATAGAAGACTTTTTTCCCCTAAAAAATATAAAATAAAATAAGCTGAAACCAAACACGTGTCCACTCTCTTTCAGTCCATCTCAGACGACTTTGGGCCCAGACAAACCCACTCGTGTTTCTGCACAAAATTAATACATGGTTTCTAATTGGCATAATACAGATTTAGGTTTCAGTTCTTGATGCAGCAATGGACTGTTTTAAGGGATAATGATTTTCCAAAGTACTCCCAAGCCCCATGTGCCTATGTCCATCACTGTAGCATGACTGTTTCTCAAACATTGCCACCTGAGGCCTTGACAGTCATACACATTCAGTAACTGTTTCTGCACTTGGCCTTTACCCACTGACTTTTCACCCAGCTCTCTGAAACTTTCATGATATGATGAACTGTAAATGGTGATAATCATACATCCTTTGCGATCTTGCACTGAGATACATTGTCTCTAAGCTGTCTGACTATTCTCTCACAATGTTTGGCACAAAATGGAGATACACCTTTATTCATCTTTGCGAAGACTAACCCTTTCACGGATGCCCCATTTATACTTGGTCTTCATGACCTCACCTATTATCAGTTAAACTGCTAACTGTGGAAGCTTCCAGAACATTGTTACTTGTAGAACCTTTTCAGTCTTATTTTGCCTCTGTCACAACATTTTCTAATGGTGTTGCAGATGTCATGTTATTTTGTTGTTTTCCTATTTAAAAATACATTTTGTTTTGACAGTGAAAACACTGAAAATGTCTTCTTTGCACTTTTATCAGTTTGTAAAATGTTCTGGCCCTAGTTTTCAAATTACTCAGGTCAAGGCTGGAGAAATTACAGCCTAGAAAACACTCAAGCTAAGTACAAAATTTACAAAATAATTAAGTAAACTAACAACGTATTTTCCACTCTGGTTGGACTACAATTTCAGTCTCAGGTGAATCAGAAACTTCTAGAAAATTTGTCATTCACTCATGTTCAAACATGCATTGTTTTCATTGTGTGTTTTTGATGACCTTAATATGTGAATAATATGTTTGCAGAAATATTTGAATGCTAATCCTACTGCACATGCAGTTGAAATAAGTGTTCTTATACTCCAGTGGTGCACTACATGCCAGGTAACTATTCAGCATATTTCTCAGACTACATTATACTTTAACGGGACTCAGTCTGGCCTCTAGTTCAAGACGGTTTAGGCTTTAATGGCTACATCTGAGACATGAGTGAGTTCTTTTGGTTTCTTTTTTTTTTCATTCTTTTTTTCTTTGGCACTCCCCAGTGCCTGTTGTATCTGGCCCTCAGCCCAGAGATTAATACGCATTTCCAATCCAACTATTAAAATGCCTTTTCATATTCAGACTTCAGAGAGGTAATTAAGGGCTGCTTCGTCTTATAAACTGCTCTTCTATGACCTTGTCTTCCTCTCTCACGCTGTCAGGGCTTGATGCACTGAGCTTCAACGCAGAAATCACTCTCTACAGTATGTAAAATGCAAAATGGGCTTCTCTAACTCAGGCATATGCGCTGAAGATTTGCATAAAACATGGAATGAGCAACTCTGTGTACAAAAAACACATTTGAACACTTCCTTTTAACATGGTCAGCTGACACAGGAAGATGATATTTCAAGTAGACTGAACAGACGTTCATGTGGCCCTCAGTGTCCCCCTATCTGAGCATTTCTGAACTGTTTTTACTGCAAAAACTTAGTCTTGAAATTATATTACATTTAGATATTATTTAATTTCAGATATTGTCATGAACCTGTTTGTTTATGAAGTCAAATGATCACACTGTAATTGGTAGTTAAGTTGGGTTGTTTCAAGTATGGGTCTTAAAAAGAGCACAGTTATCTGCCAGTACAGTGACATCATTTCCGTTCATAATTATTACATAACAGCAATTAAAACTTACAAAAAAACAAACAGGACATTATGAAAAACAATCACTTATTCAGTGCATGTCAGTACATTAAATTGGGGATCTGAATTTCCTACCACTTTTCGCAGAGTACAGAGGCTTTAGAGTAGGCCCACCCCTCATCTGACTCTCTCCAATCACAGCACTAAACACACATGTATATGAGAGAGCGAAGAAGAGGTTAAAAGCAAAAAACACAATGATGAGGGAGAAATAAGAGAAGTGATTAATTATGGAGAAAACAACAACACAGAAGAAAGAGAATAATGTGAATATGACTAAAAACCAGAGTTCTGCTCCTTGCTCTTCACCCCTGGGCTCTCGCACTGAACTGAGCTGTGGCTCTTTGTCGTTTAAAGGACCACGTACTGAAATCCGTTGTTCTGTACAGAGATGATTAGACAGGGGGAGAATGCTGCTGTGGTGTTTGATCCTGGTGATATTTTGACTAAAGTGCATGTCACAAATATTTAATTAAGACCCCAGAAAATGTGTGTTAACTTGTGGAAATGGGGTAAAAATCAAAGTCCTGTAAGGAAATCTTATAATAATCTAATAACAATAACAAAATGAGTAGTGTTGGATATATGCCCTTGTTTCAAGGTAATGTCACTTGCCCAAACAGACTTTTTGCAGTTTTCTGTAATGTTTTTTGAAAGTTTCTGAAATGTTGGAAATACAAAGCCTGCTCTACCCCACTTCACTTCCCTCAAAACCTTGTATTGTAATGCACTAGAAGTTGTGATCACATGGTTCCTTTTGCTGCAGAGATTTTATTACAATGAAATTTGCCCCTCTAAGGTTTCATTATGTAACCCGAGATTGCCTCTATTTCAACAAGCGCCTTTGCACAGTATGTGCTGGGAAAGTAATGTTCTTCCAAAATAAAAAAAAACCCAAAACAAAAAAAACATAATCCCTCTCTCGCTTTCTCTCTGCTTGAGTGGTTTCATAATTCAACAGGTGTAGCTTTCTGTGGCCTTGACAAGCCAAAAAGAGAGAAGGTTCAATAAGGTTTTTCAAGCTCTTCAGGCTTTGGTAGTAAAGGAGAAACCATTAGTGCCAAGACACCATCTATTTCGCTTCACTAAACAGCTTCATTGCGAAACCTAAAAGACTAAAGGAACCAGATACTCCTTCAGGACTATGACCGTAAATTGCCCCTGAGGTCCAGTCCCCTTCTTTCTGCTTGCGAGGTTTTCTAAGGCCAACATTAAAACCATTAAAATGAGGTTCTGTCTAGGAAATAACCAAAAAGGCTATAAGCATTAGCTGTTAAGCTAATGGAGTTTTCATCATGTTCGGAAATGGAGGCTCCAATTTCTTTTTTTTTTTTCCTTAATCACATTTTATATTCTTTGAAAAGAGCAGAAATAACTACTGTATGTATTCAACTACAAAATGGTCAATAACTACAGCAGAAAGCTAATCCAAAAATTTAAAAAAATATATAAACAACTCATATAGAGTGTCTGGATGTTCAATTTTACAGATACTTACAAATTGTTTACAGTGATATTGATATGAGGGTCGGTTTGTGTGTAAGACAAATACCAACAGGTAAATTGTCCTATCTATAAATAATATGTGGGAGCACAGCTGTAAGGATTTGACCGAATACCTCCATAAGAACATTGGTGAGGTCAGGTAACGGGTGGCACAGGGGCTCAGTGGTTAGCACGTTCGATATTGGGTTCAAGCCCCATCTGGGTGGAGTTTCCATGTTCTCCCCGTGTCTGCATGGGTTTCCTCCGGGGTCTCCGGTTTGCTCCCACTGTCAAAAAACATGTGTATGAGTGTGTATGTGAATGAGTGACTGTTCGTGTGAGTGAATGTGTATGTGCCCAGATATGGATTGGCGCTCTATCCTGAGTGAAACCCTAGTGCCTGATGCAGTCACCAGTGTGAACGTGTGTGTTGAATGTTGAGTGTTGATTGTAAAGCGTCCTTGGATTTCTAGAAAGGCGCTATATCAGTTTAATGTTAAATAAACAAATTCATCATCTACAAAAAAGTGTGTCATAACTTTTAAACATATATTGTACTTTAGGGGTTGAATTTTTGGTTCCATAGGTTTTTTCTCCAAAGGAGATTCAGGGCATGAGAAGTAGACAGCACCAAACTAGCCTTTAGCATCATTGCTAAGCTGGATTGCTAACGGAAACTAGTCTAGAGAAACAATAATTGAAAACTCCATGAATAACCTCAATAAAACAAAAAAGGTTGCACTAAAAGTAAAACTTATAAAACAAGGGCACACAATCTCCGTAAATAAAACGTCAGGGCGGTCAATATTCTGGCTAATAAAATAATAGCACCTCCTTATCGTGAGGACGTTTCGCAGATGATGGCAGCTATCGACAGGACGACCTGTTTCAGAACTGAATTAAACAGATCAAAAGTGTTTCTTTACATGGCTGAATACCACTCAGCTGATCAATTCCCATCTGCTAAGGGATACCCAGCAAGCCCCGATAACCATTATAAAGGACTGTCCAAAGTGAATTTGGATAAGAGGGCGTATCGATCTCCCTATCACACAGCTAATCTGATTTAGACGCTCAAGATAGCATTCGGCTATGCTGCGTCCAGGGCATTATGGATAAGCAATTACTCTTCTTGTGTCAGGACAATCTCTTCTCAAGCAATGATGATGAAGATCAACTGTTCTATTTCTTAAAAGCGCTTAATGATAATAATCCTCTTTTGCTATTGCTACGTCACTGCCAAGCTAGGTACTGTTTCAGTCCTGTATTAATGGCTCCCAAACTCCCAAAGAATGCAAAATACTGCAAGTCTTTCAGCAATACGTCTTTACAGTGAACATTTGCGGTTTGGAATTATTGTATTAATTTGTATTTAAAAAAAAAAATCAAAGGAATCATGTACGGGATAATTAATTATTTTCATGTTGCTCTGCAAAGAAACGTTCCAGAATTTACCTGGAGGAGCTGTATGTGTGAACACAACCATACGCAACATACATCCCGGACCTTACCCAGACTCTCTAGAAATTCTCCAGAGTTCATGTGTGAAAGCAGCATTATGTTCTGCATGGTGGGTCATTTACATTGCGGCAACTACTTAAAATAGGTTTAGTACAGAATCTCTGACACATCCAGGTATGACTGCTCATAGTGTGAAGAAGAATCATTAGAGGAATGGATTACTTGCTGTTTTAAATATTTTCTGAATATGAAAGCATAAAACGATTTATTAAAAAATGAGTAGCTACTTAGCTTACAGGTTTCCCTATAGGGTGAGCAAGGCGGGTGCTCATTTTGTTTTATTCATTGCTACCAAGTAAACTTTTCTCACCTTTGTCTGAAGATCAACACCCATATAAAAGCCTCAAATCCTCATTTGGTCCAATAGCAGTGAGCCTCAGATTGAGCACAACATGCCTGAAATAAACAAGAAACAGCAACATGAGAAAAATGAAGTGGGCTTAATCTTGGTTAGCACTTGCCATTAGCTCAGTTCATCTGAGACATGCCAAGTACTTCTAGTCATGAGCTGGTATTAATGAAGTAAAGCCTGGTTATTATTAATATAAGTACACAAAAACAAACAACACAAATGCCTATATTAAATATACAACTAAACAAACCTTTATTGGTTAGCATTAGTTTCCATTTTCTTTAGCTTGCTAATTTACAAGGAACTAACTAAACTACATATTGTTAATAATAATGTTGTAGCCTTTGCCAAATACTTACTTTCAATGGGTGTATAACACAAATAGTTAACAAGGGCTACAGCTTGCAAGCTAGGGCTTTCCAGTAAAGTGTCTGGAGTGTATATCAATATTTAAAAATCACAAACAGACCCTAGAGCAGTTATAGAACTAGGACTATACTGTACGCCGACAGAAGCTGATAGCTAGAAGCTAAGGCAAGATTAATGTCCTTACATTGCTGGGTTTAATTTAGTCTGTATTACATCTGTGGAGACACTTCAGAGCTAAGGCCTCTTATGAAACGAGGAGCAGGTGATAAATGAGCAGAAAAATGAAGTGGCCGTACCTCCCTTTACTCCCTATTTATAAACACTTCTGAAGCAGTGCTATAACTGAGACACAGGAGGCTCCATGCTAATCCCACAAAAGCCTACTGTATGAACTGCATATGAACTGTAATACAAACCTAGCATAACTTCAGGAAATGCCAGATGAATCATGCAGCTGCTCCAGCGATAATACCGTTAGTAACACCACTGCCCTCAAAGCAGCATAATGGGGTTTGATGCTCCCCCAATTTCAGACACCCATATAGTTCACCACCACATTTCTCGTCTAGTCTGTCTGCCTCACTCCCGACAGGTTGCATAAAAAGGCTTGCTGTTGTGCAAAGCAGAGATGGAATTGTTATGTTAATTTAAGTAGCTAACTACCTAGCTTGTTTAATACACTTGTCATTGTATTTATTTATGGCACATCATCCAGGGTGTGTTCCTTCCCACACGCCGAGTGATTCCGGGTAGACTCCGGACCCACCGCGACCCTGGATAAGCACTTACAGAATGAATGAATGAATTTCACAGAATGTAAGTTGACTCCCCCCATTGCAATCTTGTTAAAAGCTTCTTCTAAATGCCATGAATGTATATCAGTTCTATATCTCCTAACCCACCAGAGGTGCTTAGAACAATACTCATTACATACATATTACTATATATCAACAATAAAGAAACAGATGCCAGTCAAACCTAAAACACATGAGAGTAAACAAATTGCTAGTGAAAGCAATAGTCTGTTACTAGCTTCCTAAAGTATGTGAAGCTCCATGATATCTTTTAACACTGTTGCTAACCAAACATCATTGGAGCTGAATACTCTACTGGAGTTGAAGTGCCTAATTCATTATATTGTCCAGCATTGTACTGGAGTGATGGGGGAGTGGGTGAGCCATAGCTGAGGCATCATTGGGGATCAGTTTCCAGTCTCCAGATTAAAGAGCCAATGCTTAGATGGCTGTGCAACTTGGGAATCCAGGCGATACATTTCTGAACAGAAGCCAAAATAAGACTGTTTTGTCTGTTAATGGTTAGTTTAATTCAGTTTGTTTTACGTTCTTTCCTCCATTTTGTTGCTGGTGTGTGATAACGAGGCTTTAAAAAACCATTCTAACAGTTTTTTTGGGGTTGTTTGTTAATGTATATATTTTTTTCTTAATTGAGTTGCACAAATATTCTTGTTGAAATAATAGCCTTAAAAAAGGTGCTCATGTAACTGGCCCAGAAAACATCTGAACTACTGCACTGACAATAAAACAGGCAAACGTCAGCCAAGTTTAGTGTGTTATTATGTGACCTGCTGGCAGCAGACTCCCTCTCGTAACCTCTGCAGTAACTCATTCAGTAATGGAGCTGCTACTCCACTAAGCTACTGGAATGCTACTGCACGCTGGAGTGCAAGCAGAGTCATAAAACGCATTTAAAAATCCTTAAAATAACATACGGCATACAGCAAACAAACACAGCATAGACTGAGCTCAGTGGTATAGACAGTGTAGGGATTTACTGAAAATGGCATCATGTGTTTTAAACAGTAAAAACACTAAGGAAAAATGAACATAAATATAAAGTAAATACAAGTTACTTCTTTCCGTTGTTTAAAAAATAAAAAATAAAAAAGCGCACCCACACACACACACACACACTCAACTGGAGTCATATATTTAGTTGAAAATAGCACCAAAGCCTGTAACTATAAGCAATATTTAAAATCCATTTTTTCATTTTTACTTCTGAGCGCACTAATCCCATTTTAATATCAATTTTAAGGTTTCCAGTTTAATCAGTTTCTTGTGGGCTTCCCAAGTCAGAAAACATTGGAAAAAACGACCCATTATTACAATACAGGAGGAATAACCTGGTCCTCTGGATATCTCAAATGAATTGAAAAAACAAGAGATTCAGTGCAGCTTCTGACTGCACACCCTAGGATGTAGTGAGTTGTGTGGTTCTTTTAAAGAAACATTTAAAGGAATAGGTGCTGAAACAGGTCGCTCTGTTAAGCAGGGAGAATAGTGCTATGGTGCTTGATGTTTGTAGTATTTTGACCAAAGGCTTTCACTGACAATTCATTAAAACCACAGGGAACTGTGTTAATAATTCAGAAATTCATTCATTCATTGTCTGTAAGCGCTTATCCAGTTCAGGGTCGCGGTGGGTCCAGAGCCTACCTGGAATCACTGGGTGCAAGGCGTGAATTCACCCTGGAGCAGAGCTAATTCAGAAATTGTAAGAGATAAAGAGAATATGGAACTTGAGCTACGCTCTGTCGGTGAGTTCAGTGTGTACTCCCTGTGTCTGTGTGGGTTTCCTCCCATGTCCAAACATCACACATCGGTAAATTGGAGGATTAGCTACTGCACAGTATCCCTAGGTGTGATTGTGTAAGTGAATGTGAGTGTGTCACCCTGCCAAGGACTGGCACCCCGTCCAAGGTGTGTTCCCACCTTACGCTCAATGATTCCAGGTAGGACACACGTGACCTGAATGAATGAATGAATGAATGAATGAATGAATATGGAACTCCTAATAGCCATGAAAGACCTGGTAGAGCACAAAGTGTCCCCGGGACTAAAAGATTTCCCCTATGAGAGAGATGAGGGGAGGAATTTTTTTTTTTAATCCATCAGCCTCAACCCTGGGGGACGAAAACACCTTTTAGACGAGTTGAAAAATATCCCAGCAGACAATTTTGGACAATTTTGTATGTGTCCCTTTTGTTTCCCTGGGAGTTATTTTAGTCCTGAAAATAGAGGTAAATGCTCACTCACACAAACACCCTCTATCTCTCTCTCTCTCTACTGGGACTGACATGTGGGCCATTAAACTTTAACACCTCATATCATCCTCTGGAGAATAAGAGAGAGAGAAGAAATAAATGCTTTTTGTTGGTTTTTTTTTGCAGTGCTGTATCAAATCGTTTAAGTCGCCCTTTTCAGTGATGTCAAACCAAACAGTAATGAATGTCTAACACAGACAGAAATAAAAAAAAATTGTGTTTGCTGAAAGAAAAAAAAAAAAAGAAAACTTTGCTTGTTTAAAACAATGATGACATTTAAGGCTCTGGAGGGAGCAGTGAAGGCTAACGGTTAGCTTTAGTGTCCTAGCCAGGGAGCTAATGGATTTTCCAGTCTAAAGGATGCACACGGCGATTTGGGGCACAGTCCATGTGTTATAATAACTTCAAGGTTTTACATATTCTGTTTTACATTGAATTGATTTTCACAGCTTTTGCATAATCTTTGACAACAGGGACATCAGTCAGTTGTTAGCATTAGCGCTACAGGCTGAAGGGACTAGCTCTGTATTTCCTTCTGCAACAAAAGCCATAGACTATTTCAACCGAATGCAGAGAAATGAGAAATTCAGCCCTTAGTTTCCTGCGGTTTTGGTGCAGAAAGCAGTCATTTAGGTCTTTTAAAATGGTGGGTGAGTGGGTTTAGCGAGCCAAAAGTGTCATTGGTGGAAGCAGAATCATATTCAGTAGCAATAATTCAGTACCCAACAAAGTTATAGAAATACGGTGAAAAATCTAAGGTACAATCATCATTATAGCTACTGTTTTTATTTATGCTTTTCTTTTGTCCTCCTATTGCCCATAGGTAAGAGTATCTCACACCAGGTTGGTTTATTATGGCACTTAATAATATACTTAATTAATAACTTAATTATTCGCAATATGTGTCACAATACTTTGGCAAAATGGCACAATCCTCTAATAGTGGTACACTTAAATTAAAA